>NW_008239643.1:62430-65384 GCF_000691975.1 Corvus brachyrhynchos
CGCCCGCGGGTGTGAATTTAAGGAGTGGCCATTCCAGCCCCTGGACACAAAGAATTCCTCGCGTTCCCTTCCCCATCCCGGATTTTTATTGCCCTTTAAACCAAAGGATTCCAAACCCCGGGTCCTTCGAGGAGAAACTTCAAGGGGAAAGAAAGGGAGAGAAAAAAGGAGGGGAAAGGCCCCAAAATTGACCTAAAATCAAGGAAGAGGCGGAAAAGAAACTTCCCGGGAACTTCAAATCAAAGTGGAGCAGAGGGAGATAAAAGAGGAGATAAAAAGCGGGCCGGCCTCAGATGTTTGGGGTTTATGGCCCAATAATCCGGGAAAAGGGAATTGTCCCGGCCCTGGGAATTGTCCCCGTGCCGGGGGGAGGGGACAGGGAATGGGACAGGGATAAGGAACGGGACAGGGATACAGGGACGGGAATGAGCCACCTCTGCTGCCCCGGGGCACGATGTCCGTCCTGGGATCCATCCCTGGATCCATCCCTGGATCCCTGAATCCGTCCCGGGATCCATCCCTGCATCCATTCCGGGATCCATCCCTGAGTCCAGCCCTGGACCTGTCCCTTAATCCGTCCCTGAATCCCTCTGTCCATCCCTGGATCCATCCCTGAATCCCTGAATCCAGCCCTGGATCCATCCCTGAATCCCTGAATCCACCCTTGAATCCATCCCTGAATCCATCCCTGAATCCCTGAATCCACCCCTGGATCCATCCCTGAATCCCTGAATCCAGCCCTGGATCCATCCCTGAATCCCTGAATCCAGCCCTGGATCCATCCCTGAATCCCTGAATCCAGCCCTGGATCCATCCCTGAATCCCTGAATCCAGCCCTGGATCCATCCCTGAATCCCTGAATCCAGCCCTGGATCCATCCCTGAATCCCTGAATCCAGCCCTGGATCCATCCCTGAATCCCTGAATCCAGCCCTGGATCCATCCCTGAATCCCTGAATCCACCCCTGGATCCATCCCTGAATCCCTCTGTCCATCCCGGGATCCACCCCTGGATCCATTCCTGGATCTGTCCCTTCATCCCTGGATCCTTCCCTGCGTCCACCCCTGAATCCATCCCTCGATCCCTGCATCCATCCCTGTGTCCGTCCCTGGATCCCTCCCTGGATCCCTCTGTCCACCCCTGAATCCGTCCCTGAATCCATCCCTGAATCCGTCCCTGAATCCATCCCTGGATCTGTCCCTTCATCCCTGGATCCTTCCCTGCATCCACCCCTGGACCCATCCCTGGACCCCTGCCTGGATCCATCCCTGAATCCATCCCTGAATCCATCCCTGGACCCATCCCTGGATCCCTGCCCCGATCACTGCCCGGACCCCTCCGCCCTCCCCGGACCCATCCCCGGCCTCATCCCCGGATCCCTGCCCCGATCCCTCCCCAATCCCTGCCCGGATCCATCCCTGGATCCATCCCCGGATCCCTGCCCTGATCCCTGCCTGGATCCATCCCTGAACCCATCCCTGGATCCCTGCCCCGATCCCTGCCCGGATCCATCCCCGGATCCATCCCTGGACCCATCCCTGGACCCATCCCTGGATCCCTGCCCCGATCCCTCCCGATCCCTCCCCGATCCCTCCCCGATCCCTGCCCGGACCCCTCCGCCCTCTCCCGGGGTTCATTTCCCACCTCCACCAGAGCTCTGCCCTCATTCCCTCCCTTCCCTTTCCCCCTGGAAAACCCATCCTGACCCCGCTCCCAAACCTTCCCGGAGCTCCCTCGCTTCCCTCCTTTCACCTCATTTTCGCTTTGAATTAAGAATTTCTCCCCCATTTCAGGTCCTTTTAAACTTTAATCACCCAAACCCATTTCCGAACGCAACAACCGATCCAATTCCCATCGTTTTTTCCCTGGAATGGGAACCACTCACGTGCGCGGGGCCGCCCTCCTGGACCCGCCGGGAGCCGGGATCCCCTCTGGAATTAAACCCGGCACAGAACTTTGGCCGCCGCTTCACCTTTTCCCCTTTTTCTCCCCTTTTTTTTGGCCGCGCCGGGGGACAATGCCCCAAACATCTGCCCCCACCCCCCTCCTTTTCCCATCCTCATCCCAAAAAACCCCACAAAGCTGCAAAACCCCCACAAAGCCGCGGCTCGGTGTCCCCGCCGGGGACAGAGGGGACATCCCCGGGTCGCGAGGGCTCGGGGTCACCCCGAAGGAGGCACAGAAAAGTTGCCCTTTCCGTGAACCCTGCGCGGCCCAACCTCAATCAAAGTTGGGATCTTTCACCCTTTTTTTACCCTTTTCAGCCTCTCGGCGTGGAGGCGTCAAGGGGCTGCAAAAGGCATCGGCTTTGGGGCTTTTCTTTGCCCCTTTTTTCCCCTTTTTTTCCTCGGTTTTTTCCTCCTTTTTTAATTTTTTTTAAATTTTATTTCGCTTTTTCCTCTCCTTGCCTCGTCGGTTTTCCCCCCATTATTTCAGGTTTTTTTGCCTTTTATTTCCCCATTCCCCCCTTATTTCTCTTTTTCTCTCCTTTTATTTCCCCTTTCCCCCTTTTATTTTGCCCTTTTCTTCCCCAATTCCTCCACTTCTTCCCCCTTTTTTCCCCTTTTCCCCCCACAAATTCCCCATTTCCCCCCCTTTATTTTTTCCACTTTCCCCTTTTTTATTTCCCTTTTCCCCCCCATTTTTCTACCCTCCTCCTCCTCCTCCTCCCGCAGCTCTGCCCCCACCCCCGAGCAGATTTTGGGGGATTTTCAGGGCATCCCTCCCCTCCCAGAACCTTTCCCTGTGGATTTTCTCCCTTTTTTCCAGCATTCACCCCAAATTTCTCCCTCCCTGGTGCCTTTTCCCCCCTTAATTTCCAATTTTCCCCCCTTAATTTCCATTTTTCCCCTTAATTTCCATTTTTTCCCCCTAATTTCCCATTTCCCCCCTTAATTTCCAATTTTCCCCCTTAATTTCCAATTTTTCCCCTTAATTTCCCCTTTTTTCTCCTT
>NW_008239643.1:65556-66033 GCF_000691975.1 Corvus brachyrhynchos
GAGCTCTGGGTGCTGATTCCCGCTGGGATTTCGATTATTTTATATTTTTAATTCTATTTTTTTTTACTATTTTCTTTTAGGGCCGCGGTTTCTCTGCCTTCCCCCATCTCCTTATGGGAAAAAAACCCCCCCAAACCCCAAATCCCTAATCCCAAACTGGCTCCCAACATTTTCCCTGCTCCAGGGGAGGAGATGTTGGGATGTTTCCCCAGGAGCGCCAACAATTCCCGGTCCGGTTTCACCTCCTGGCGTTGATTCCCCTCAAAAGGGGAGGGGGAAATGTTAAAAAATAACAATAAAAAGGAAAACCCGAGGAGCTGAATCCATAAAATCCCCGGGATTAAGGGAAATCCGCTCCTCTCTCCACAGACGCATCACAAAGGAGGCGAGGCCGCGATTGGTTTCAAACGCGGGGGGGAAATAAATTTTCAAAAAAAGGGAATAAACCCCAAAAAAAGAGGCTGGAAAAGCCTCTCC
>NW_008239643.1:68666-70803 GCF_000691975.1 Corvus brachyrhynchos
AGGGGGAAAGGGGAAAAAAGAGGGGGAAAAAAAGGGGGAAAGGGGGAAAAAAAGAGGGGAAAAAAAGGGGGTGAAGGGAAAAACAACGAGGGAAGAAAAGGGGGGAAAGGAAAAAAAGCAAGGAAAAAAGAAAAAAACAAGAAAAAAAGGGGGGAAAGGGGGAAAAAAAGAGGGGGAAAGGGGGGAAGGGAAAAACAACGAGGAAAGAAGAAAAAAACAAGAAAAAAGAAAAAAACAAGGAAAAACAAGAAAAAAAACAAGAAAAAAGGGGGGGAAGGGAAAAAGAAAGAGGGGGAAAGGGGGGGAAAGGGAAACAAAACAAGAAAAAACAAAAAAAAAGGGGCGGGAAGGGAAAAAAAGAGGGGGGAAAAGGGGAAAAAAGGAAAAAAACAAGGAAAAAAGAAAAAAACAAGAAAAAAAAGAGGGGGAAGGGGGAAAAGGGAAAAAAAAGGGGAAAGGGGAAAGGAAAAAAAAGGGGGGGAAAAGGGAGGGAAAGGGAAAAAAAGGGGGAAGAAAAGGGGGGGAAGGGAAAAACAACGAGGGAAAAAAGGGGGGGAAAGAAAAAAAAAAGAAAAAAGAAAAAAACGGAAAAAAACAAGAAAAAAGAAAAAAATCAAGAAAAAAAAACAAGAAACAAGGGGGGAAAAGGGAATAAAAAAGAGGGGAAAAAAGAGGAAAAAAGGAAAAAAAAGAGGAAAAAAACGAGGAAAAAAGGAAAAAAGAGGGGAAAAAAGGGGGAAAAAGGAGAAAAAATAGGGAAAAAAGGAGGGGAAGGGAAAAACAACGAGGGAAAAAAGAGGGAAAAAGGAAAGAAAAACAAGGAAAAAAAGAAAAAAACAAGAAAAAAGAAAAAACAATAAAAAAAGGGGGGAGGGAAAGAAACAAGAAAAAAGGGGGGGAAGGAAAAAAAGAGGGGAAAAAAGGGAAAAAGAAAAAAAACAGGGAAAAAGGGGGAAGGGAAAAAAGAGGAAAAAGGGAAAAAGAGGGAAAAAAGGGGGAAAAAGAATAAAAGAGGGAAAAAAGGGGGAAAAGGGGAAAAAACAAGAAAAAAGGGGAATATAAGGGGAAAAAAGAGGGGAAAAAAGGGGGAGAAGAAAAAAAAAGAAGGGGAAGAAAGGGTGGGGGAAAGTAAAATAAAGGGGGGAAGGGAATAAAAGGGAAAAAAGGAAAAAAATAAGAAAAAAAGGAAAAAAGGGGAAAAGGGAAAAAAGGAAAAAAGAAAAAAGGTAAAAAAAAGGAAAAGAAAAAAAAGAGGGGGGAAATGATATTTTAAAAAAACCCAACGGAAAAAAAAAGGAAGGGGGGGAAAAAACCAAAAAAAAGGCCGCAAAAAATCAAGTTAAGGCGAAAAAAAAAAAAATAAACGCGCCAAAAGAAATCAGGTTAAGGGAAAAATAAAAAGAAAACGTGCGAAAAAAAGTCAGGTTAACGGGGAAAAAAAACCAAAAAACACGCGGCAAAAAAAAAATTAAATAAATAAATAAATAAATAATTGGGGGGAAAAAACCAGGCCAAAAATGAAATTAACAGAAAAAAAAAAAACCATGCCAAAAGAATCGAATGAACAGAAAAAAACGCAGGCCAAAAAAAAACCCCAAAGAACAAACAAGCAAAAAAAAACCACACCGAGGAACCAAATTAACCGAAAAACGGACCAAAAAAATCAAATAAGCGAAAGAAACCACAGAAAAAAGTCAAATAAACAGAAAAAAACCCCCACAAAATAAAACACACGAATAAAAACAGAAAACCACACAAAAACCCAAATGAACAGAAAGAGACCCAGCAAAGAAAGAAAACAAGACCAAAAAGACCCCCCCACCCAAAAATTCAAATAAACCAAAAAAACCCAACCAAAAAAAAGAAAAAAAGGCCCAAAAAAACCCACCAAAAAAGAGGGAAGGAAAGGAGGAGGAAACTCAAAGGAAGGGGAGACAAAAAAACCCCCAAAGAATAAAACCAACCCAAAACACAGCGGGAAAAAAAAACCAAACGAATTTAAATAGAAAAAAAAAAACCACCCAAGGAAAATGAGCGTGGATGGAGAGAGGGACGGCGGAGGCGAAGCGGAGGAGAGGAGAGAAACACCAACACCAACAGCACCACCAAACCCCAAAACAAACCGGGGCGGGGGGGG
>NW_008239643.1:71070-71607 GCF_000691975.1 Corvus brachyrhynchos
CCCCGCGGGGGGCGGGGGCGGCGGCGGCGGGGCCGGGGGGAGGCCCGCGGAGCTGCGGCTTCTCCGCCAGGTGCTGCCTCCCTCCTCCTCCTCCTCCTCCTCCTCCTCCTCCTCCTCCCGCGCCCGCCTGGCCCCTCTGGAGCCCCCCGCAGCTGTAGGGACGCTCGGGGAAGGCTGCTCGAGGCACGGGGAACAGCTCCGGGTGGTGATGCTGGAAGCTGGGCTCCCTGGCCCGGCTGTAATATTCCGGACTGTGCTCGGGGATGTAATTATTTTGCGAATATTCCTCGCATGGAGGAAATTTCGGATCGATGTAGTTAGAGTCCATCAAATAAGAGCTCATGATCATTAATTTCTGGAGTGGAAAATAATTTTTCTCGCTTTGTCGTTTTTCTGCTCCATAAAGCCCTCCTACTCGCGGCGACCCCGTAAAGTTACTTTCACCATGTGACAGCCGCGGCCAATCACGCCCGGCAGCCCAGGCCCCGGATAAGGAACCAAAAGCGCCGCAAAATGCACCCAAAACGGGGGGGGAGC
>NW_008239643.1:71668-72318 GCF_000691975.1 Corvus brachyrhynchos
AGGCACCAAAAGCGCTGCAAATTCACCCAAATTGTGCTGGAGAAGGGTGGGAGGGGGGTTTGGGGTGAGGGGAGAGCTCAGGATGAGGATGAAGGACCAAAAGCTGCCCAAAATGCACCCAAATTGTGACGGGGAAGGGAGGGAGGGGGGTTTGGGGTGAGGGGAGAGCTCAGGATGAGGATAAAGAAGCAAAAAGCCCTCAAAATTCACCCAAATTGTGCTGGAGAAGGGTGGGAGGGGGGTTTGGGGTGAGGGCAGAGCTCAGGGCGAGGATGAGGGACCAAAAGCTGCCCAAAATTCACCCAAATTGTGACGGGGAAGGGAGGTTTGGGGCTTTGGGGAGAGGGGCCAGGCCAGGCCCTGGATAAAGAACCGAAATGTCCACAAAATCTCCCCAGGTCATGAGCGGGGGAGAAGGGAGAGATCAGGCCCTGGATAAGGGAGCCAAAATTGCCTAAAATCGCCCCAAATTCAGATGGGAGGCGTGGGAGGGGGAGTTGGGATGAGGGGATTTGGGGCGGAGGAGCCTTGGGGCTCGGACACCATGGGGGACCCCCTTTGGGCCCCCCTTTTGGGATGGGTTTGAGTGGTTTGGGGTGGTTTGGGGTGGTTTTGGGGTGGTTTGGGGTGGTTTTGGGGTGGTTTGAGCT
>NW_008239643.1:72421-74168 GCF_000691975.1 Corvus brachyrhynchos
GTGGGGTGGTTTGGGGATGGTTTTGGGTGGTTTGGGATGGTTTTGGGTGGTCTGGGGTGGTTTGGGGATGGTTTTGGGTGTTTTGGGGATGGTTTGTGGAGGTTTGGGATGGTTTGGGGTGGGTTTGTGATTGCTTGGGGAGTTTTGGGGATGGTTTGGGGTGGTTTTGGGTGGCTTGGGGTGGATTTGGGGTTCTTTGGGGAGGTTTGGGGATGGTTTGGGTGGGTTTGGAGGTGTTTGGGATGGGTTTGTGGTGGGTTTGGGGTGCTTTGAGGAGGTTTGGGGATGGTTTTGGTGGGTTTGGGGTGGTTTGGAGTGGTTTGGGATGGCTTGAGGTGGGTTTGTGGTGGTTTGGGGAGATTTGGGCTGGTTTTGGGTGGTTTGGGGTGAATTTGGGGTTCTTTGGGGAGGTTTTGGGGATGGTTTTGGTGGGTTTAGGGTGGTTTGGGATGGTTTGGGGTGGGTTTGGGGCGGTTTAGGGTGGTTTGGGGTGCGTTTAGGGTCATGGAAGTGTCACCCCCAACCCCAAGGGGTGCTGGAGGAGGGGAAAGGGGACACGATGGGGTGGGAGGGTGACACCCCCAGGGATGGGACAAGGGGTCCCCTCAGACCCCCCAAAATCTGTCCCCAAAGGGACAGGACAGGTTGGGGACAGCTCCCGGCCCCCCCCAGCCCCATTCCGGCCCCATCCCAGTGGGAAAAGGCTTCAGCCCCATTTTTGGGGTGGGGGCAGTTCCCTGGCAGGAAAATCCGTGATCGACCCCACGGGGGAGTTGGGGACAACCAAAGACGGGGCCGGGTTCATCCCAAACCACCCCAAAATCACCCCAGAACCCCCCCGTGCTGCTGAGACCCCTTTGGGAGCAGAGCTGGGTGGGGTTGGGGTCCTTCGGGGTGGCTTTGGGGTGAGTTTGGGGTGGTTTGGGATCGTTTGGGTTGGGTTTGGGGTGATTTGGGTGGGTTTGGGATGGTTTGGGATGGTTTAGGATGGGTTTGGGGTGGTTTGGGTGGGTTTGGGATGGCTTTGGGGTGGTTTGGGATGGTTTAGGGTGGTTTGGAATGGTTTGGATTGGGTTTGGGGTGGTTTGGGATGGTTTGGGATGGCTTAGGATGGGTCTGGGGTGATTTTGGGGTGAATTGGGATGGTTTGGGTTGGCTTTGGGGTGGTTTGGGATGGTTTAGGATGGCTTTGGGGTGATTTTGGGGTGATTTGGGATGGTTTGGGATGGCTTTGGGGTGGTTTGGGATGGTTTAGGATGGGTTTGGGGTGGTTTGGGTTGGCTTTGGGGTGGTTTGGGGTCGTTTGGCATGGGTTTGGGGTGATTTTGGGATGATTTGGGATGGTTGGGGGTGGCTTTGGGATGGTTTGGGATGGTTTAGGATGGGTTTGGGGTGGTTTGGGGTGATTTTAGGGTGGTTTGGGATGGTTTGGGTTGGCTTTGGGGTGGTTTGGGGTCGTTTGGCATGGGTCTGGGGTGATTTTGGGGTGATTTGGGATGGTTTAGGGTGTGCTTGGGGTGTTTGGGGGTGTTTGGGGACTGTTTTGGGTGGTTCGGGGTGGTTCAGGGATGCTTTAGGATGGTTTAAGGTGGGTTTGGGGTGTTTGAGGTGATTTGGGGATGTTTTGGGCTGGTTTTGCTGTGCTTTTGGGGCACTTTTGGCCATTTTGGGGCACTTTTGGCCGTTTTGGGGCTCTTTAGCCTATTTCGGGGCGCTTTTAGGGCAGCAGCGAGCATCCCCCGCTCTT
>NW_008239643.1:74247-78901 GCF_000691975.1 Corvus brachyrhynchos
TCCCAAAACCCCTCTGGGCCTTTCTCCCCCTTTTCCTCCCTACCCCAAACCCTGACATTCCTGGAATTTTTGGGGCGACAGAACCGAAACCCGCTCGGGGCTCCTCGGAATTTCGAGAAAGGAATTTTTTTGGGGGGGTTTCCCCCCTTTTTCGGCCCCGCGAGGGCGGCGGGGTCTCCGCTCCTGGCGCTCTCGGAACAATTATGGCAGAAAAAGCCCCTCGCCGGCGGCGCTTTTGCCATATTTTACTCGCTAACAATAAAAGTGACACATAAAGTTAACTGTTTATGTTTTATTTATTAGCCCTAAATGTGCCAGCGGTGGTTTAAAATTAAAATTGAAATTAAAATTAAAATTAGAATTAGAATAGTTAAAATTAAAATTAAAATAGTTTAAAATTAAAATCGTTAAAATTAAAATCGTTAAAAATTAAAATAGTTTAAATTCAAACCGTTTAAATTCAAATAATTTAAATGAAAAGAATTAAAATGAAAAGAATTAAAAGAACCAAAATGAAAAGAATCAAAATGAAAAGAATCAAAATGAAAAGAATGACAATGAAAAGAATTAAAATGAAAATAATTACAATTAAAAGGATTACAATTAAAATTTAAATGGGGTTTTAGTCGGATTTTCCCCCCCCTTTCCCTCCCCTCTGTTGTTTATTGGGTTCATTTCTTTTGATTTGGGATTTTTTAATTGTTTTTAACGAGGTGGCCCCGGAGCACCTCGGGGGGAGGGGAAGAGGAACTTCCCAAGGTTCTGGGATCGCCCCTAGAATTCCCCCAGGGAAGCTTTTGGGATTGGGGGGCCCAAATTTGGGTCCGAGGGGGGCGGCGAGGGGGTTTGGGGGGGCTCGAAGCCCCAGCTGTGGATTTGGGGAGTTTTCCCCTGGATTTGGGGCTCTTCTTCCTGGATTGGGGAGTTTTCCCCGGGATCTGGGGCTTTTCCCCCCTGGATTTGGGGCTTTTCCTCACCCTGGATTTGGGGCTTTTCCTCACCCTGGATTTGGGGTTTCTTTTCCTTGGATTTGGGGGCTTTTCCCCCCTGGATTTAGGATTTCCCCCCTCCCTGGATTTAGGTTTTTTTCCCCCCCTTGATTGAGAGTTTTCCCCTTAAATTTGGGGGTTCTTTTCCCTGGATTTGGGGCTTTTTTCCCCTGGATTTGGGACTTTTTTCCCCGGATTTGGGGCTTTTTTCCCCTGGATTTGGGGCTTTTTGGGGGTTTTATTGGGGGTGGGGAATTCTCGCAGAGCTTTGCTGCTCGCTGGCAGATGCTGCTCCTCCCTAAAGTTGTAAATCCCGGGATTCCAGGCAGGGAGAGGGGAAATCCCAGAGATTTCGGGGGCGAGGGAGCCAAACAGGGATGGGGGGGAAAAAAAATAACATTCAAAAATTAAAAAAAAAAAAAAAAAAAACCCACAGCCTAAAAGGATGCAAATGATTCCAGCCCCCAAACCCCCGGATTTTAACCCCATAAATCCCTTTTTTTTTATGGCTCCGGCTCCATCCCAAGGCTGAGGGAATATTGGATGAGGACGGCGAGTCCATAAAGGGATTTTTAGCATCCCAATAAATGATCCCATCAAGCCCTGGCGGAATAGATAAAGACCCAGAAATACCCACAGGTTGCTCTCGCAAGGATAAATTGGTTAAAAATAAATTAAATAAGAATTAAAAAATAAAATAAAAGGAAATAAACCCAAACGAGCCCGGGAGGACTCCAATAATTTAAAATCATGGAAAAAATCGAGGCGCGAACGGCACAAATTGGGCGGGTCCGGGGTTTTTTGGCTTCCTCGGGGGGAAACTCATCTGGATTTCCATCCCCAAATCCCCAAATCCCACCCCAAAATCTCTTTTTGGGGACGCCCTGCTCACTCCTTGTGCCCTTCCATTAAAAAACAGCAAAAAAGAGGGGAAAATCCCCTGGATTTCCCTCCAGAAAAGCAATTTCCCCTTTTTTTATCCCTTTTGGATCCTCTTTTTCCCGGGACTTTCGAGCTGTGCCCTTTGCTGGGGTCGTTGAGGTTTTTATTTCTTCAATTTCCCTTTTTTCCCCCCATTTCCCCCCTCTTTTTATTCCCCTTTTTCTTAAGCATTTTCCCTTTTTTTCCCCCTTTTCCCTCCCCTTTTTTCTCCCCTATTTTCGCCCTATTTTCCCCCTTTTTCTCCCCTTTTTTCCCCTTTTTCCCCCTTTTTTCCCTTTTCCCCCCTTTCCCCCCCTTTTCTCTCCCTTTTTTCCCCCTTTTTTCCCATTTTCCCCCCTTTTTTCCCCATTTTTTACCCTTTTTCCCCCGTTTTTTCCCCATTTTCCCCCATTTTTCCCATTTCCCCCCCCTTTTTTCTCTTTCCCCCCTTTTTTCCCTTTCCCCCCTCTTTTCGCGCCGTAACCCGGCCCGCGCCCGTTCCCAAGGAAAAATGAAGTTCCAATGGAGCGCGGGGCTCCGAAATCCCGGGAATTGGAGGGGGAAAAAGACCTCCTGGGGATGCTCGCTCGGGTTCCCTCCTTTTCCAGGGCTTATCCCGCCAAAAGAGCGCAGAATTTGGCTGGAAATTGGATTTTTGCGGTGGTTTTTTTTAATCCGCTCGCGTTCTCCCCGCCACAGGCGACGAGGAGCCTTTGATTCATTGGGGTTTGCCTTTTTTTGGCCTATTTTTGCTGAGCTTTTCCCCCTTTTTTGTCCCTTTTCCCCTTTTTTTGTCCCTTCGCCCATTTTTTGTCCCTTTTCCCCCCATTTTTCCCCCTTCCTCCCCATTTTTTCTCTCTTTCAGCCCTTTTTTGTCCGCTTTCCCCATTTTTTCTCCCTTTTCCCCCCATTTTTGTCCCTTTTCACATTTTTTGTCCCTTTTCCCCATTTTTTGTCCCCTTTCCCCATTTTTTGTCCCTTTCCCCCCCATTTTTTCTCCCTTCCCCATTTTTTCTCCCTTTTCCCCCCATTTTTGTCCCTTTTCCCATTTTTTGTCCCTTTCCTCCCCATTTTTTCTCCCTTTCCCCCCATTTTTTCTCTCTTTTCCCCCATTTTTTCTCCCTTTCCCCCCATTTTTTCTCTCTTTTCCCCCATTTTTTTCTCCCTTTTCCCCCCATTTTTGTCCCTTTTCCCCCATTTTTTGTCGCTTTCCCCCCCATTTTCCCCCCTTCCTCCCCATTTTTGTCCCTTTCCCCCTTTTATTGTCCCTTTTTAAATCCCTTTTCCCATTTTTTTTCCCCTTTCGCCCCTTTTCCCTTTTTTTGGTCCCATCCCGATGCAAATAACCGCCCTCTAATTTATTCCAAAAAAATATGCAAATGTTTAATTGATTCCCCCCCCCCTTAAATCCCTTGTCAGCAAAATGAATCGTCCTAAAACCCGATTTTAATGAGCACAGCCCCAACCTCGCCTCTTTTTTGCCCTTGAAAAGCGCCAAAATTATAAATATTTCCCCTTATTTTCCCCTCCCCATGGAACCCGACCCCGCCTCAAAAAAATAAAGCTAAAAAACCACTAAAACCCGCTAAAAAACGCTAAAAAACACTTTATAAACCACTGGAAACCCCTTAAAAACACTAAAAAATCACCCCCAAAATCACAAAACCCCCCAAAAACCACAAAAAACCTAAAGAAACCCACAAAAAACTTTAAAAAACCACTAAACCCAACTAAAATATCATTTAAAAATCACTAAAAATAACTAAAAAAATAACTAGAAATAACTATGAAAACCCCTAAATAACCCAACTAAAAATAACTTTAAAAAACAGTAAAAAATCACTTAAAATCACTAAAAACCTGCCAAAAATCACTAAAAATCACGGAAAAATCACTAAAAATCACTAAATATCACCCCAAAAAATCACTAAAAATAACTTAAAAATCATTTAGAAGTCACTTATACCACTGAAATAAAAATCACCAAAAAAAATCACTGAAAAAACCCCACTAAAAACCGCTAAAAAACCCCCATCGAAACCAACTCCAATTAGTTAAGAAAACCCAAAAGAGAGCGCGCAAAAACCGACTAAAAATCACGGAAAAAAAGACTAAAAATCGCGAAAAAAACGACTAAAAATCACTAAAAAACCACTAAAAATCACCAAAAAAGGACTAAAAATCACCAAAAAACCCACTAAAAATCACAAAAGAGCTACTAAAAATCACTAAAAAAATACTAAAAATCACCAAAAAACCGACAAAAATTCACTTAAAAACCGACAAAAAATCACCAAAAAACCGCCTAAAAATCACCAAAAAAAGACTAAAAATCACTAAAAAACTGACTAAAAATCACTAAAAAACGACTAAAAATCACAAAAAAATACTAAAAATCACTAAAAAACCGGCTAAAAATCACCAAAAAACCGACTAAAAATCACCAAAGAAAAAGACTAAAAATCACTAAAAAAACCGCCTAAAAATCACTAAAAAAAGACTAAAAATCACTAAAAAAACGCTAAAAATCACTAAAAAGCTACTAAAAATCACTAAAAAAAGCCTAAAAATCACTGAAAAAAATCACTAAAAAACGCTAAAAATCACTAAAAAGCTACTAAAAATCACTAAAAAAAGCCTAAAAATCACTGAAAAGCCGACTAAAAATCAGCAAAAAAAAAGACTAAAAATCACTAAAAACACACTAAAAAACCACTAAAAAACCACAAAAAAGACACTAAAAA
>NW_008239643.1:79411-80459 GCF_000691975.1 Corvus brachyrhynchos
TTGCGGGGGTTCTCACCGGCGAAAATGACAAAAAAATGGGAATTCGCTGGGTTTTTGGAGGGGGGTTGCTTGGGGGATGCTTTGAGGCAGCGAGGGTCCAGCTCGGGGCTGGGCGGGGCGCGGAGTTGGAATTTTGGGGGTTTTTTTAGGTGATTTTTCTGCATTTTTTTCTCCCCTCCCCCCCCATTTCCTCCCCTCTTTTATGAATTTTTTTTTCTTCTTTTTCCCCCCTCTCTCCTTTTACTTTTTTCTCTTCTTTCTTCCTCTTTCTCCCCCTTTTTCTCTCTTCTTTCCTCCCTCTCTCTTCTTTTCTCTTCCCTTTCCTTCTCCTTTGCCGGGTTTTCTCCCCCTCTTCTCCCTTTTTCCCCCTCTTTTCCCATTTCCCCCTTTTTTCCTTCTCTTTTCTTCTTCTTTCTTTCTTCTCTCTTTCTCCCTCTTCCCTTTTCCTTTCTCTCTCCTTTTTTCTTCTCTTTCTTGGTTTTTTCCCCCCTTTTTTCTCCCCTTTCCCCCCATTTTTCCCCCATTTTTCCCCCGTTTTTCCCCTTTTTCTCCCCATTTTCCCCTGGTTTTCTCTGTTTTTCCCCGTTTTTCTCCTTTTCTCCCCTTTTTTCCCTCCTTTTCAGTGGGGTGGGGGCTCGGGGATGATTCTCAATCCCTTTTTTTTCCCAGAATCCAGGGATTTCTCCTTGACTTTTCCCGCACAAAGACGACCCCGCCTGACCCGCCCCACAACCGCTGAACCCGGGGTTAAGTCGCAAAGAAAACATTGGGGTCGTTTGGGGCGAAAAGGGCGAGTTTTGGGAAAACTGGAGGAAAAGGAAAACCCGGGAGCGTTTCCAGGGATCAGGGAATGTTTTTATCCCTGAGGGGGACTCGGGGCTGATCCCCGCTGGAAAAAAAAAGCCCTCCCGGAATGACAAATTTCAGCCTCCGGGATGATGAAGAATTAATAATTAATAATTAACAATTAAGAATTAAGAATTAACATCGTTTCCCCCGCTTCTCCCGACCCCCCCCCCCCCCCCCCCCCGGGCGCCCCCCCCGGGCC
>NW_008239643.1:80810-81552 GCF_000691975.1 Corvus brachyrhynchos
TTCCCCCCATTTTTCTTCCTCCTCCCTCTCATTTCAATCAAACCAAACCCCCCCAAAACCCAACCCAGGCCTGGTCCCGACCCAGCAAACCTCGCCTTTAACGAGCCGGGCTTGAGCAGTTTGGGGTTTTATTTCATTTATTTGGGGGGTTATTTCATTTATTTGGGGTTTTATTCACCAGGATTTTATTTATTTGGGGTTTATCTATTTGGGGTTTCTCATGTGGCGCCTTCCTTGGCCTTAGGATGGATTTTTTTTTCACCCTGGAAATGCATTTTTTTTAGGTTTAAAATCCATTTCTTTTAACGTTAAAATCCATTTTTTTAAGGTCTAAAAAAAGGGAATTTTTAGGGGTCATTCCAGGGAATTTTGGGGAGGGGGATGCGGGACCCCCTTGGCCTGGCACCAAAATGGGCTGGAATGGGATAAAACCGGGAAAAATCTCCCTTTTCCCTGCGTTTCGGGCCCAATCCCCCTTTTCACCACCCCAAATCTCCCCCGGCGGGGGCGCGGACTTTTTGAAGCACCAAAAAACCCCAAAACCCAGGTGGAAAATCCCAAATTTTTCCTTATTTCCTTGTTTCCCGAGACTCCCCCCCCACCAAAATCCCCCTGGGAATCCGCCGGGCCCCGGGATCGATGTCCCCAACCCCTCGGGGCTCCCTTATCCCGGGAAATTTGGGATGAGGAGATGGGAAAAAGGGGGAGCCGCCCCTCGGGAGGGTGGGGGAGGACACGCGGG
>NW_008239643.1:82424-87121 GCF_000691975.1 Corvus brachyrhynchos
CCTGGGTTGTTTTAACCTGCCTGCGGCTCTGGGACAGTCCCCCCCCAGCGACCCAGGGTCCGTGCCGCGGCGTTGGAAAAGGGGGAAAGGGGGAAAGGGGGGAAAAAAGGAAAAAATAAGAAAAAAAAACGGGGAAAAAAGAAATTATAAAAAGAAAGGTGGGGAGGAGAATGACGAAAAATATAAAGAAAATATTGAAAATAAAAGGAAGAAGGAAAAAACGAAAGGTGAAGGGGAAATCTCCTCTCTGCCCGGAGCGGGGTGGGGTTTGGGGTTTTTTGGGATAAAATCCCCTTTTCCCAGCTCCAGAGGTGCCCCTCAGCCTTTGGTTTCGCTGGGAAAGCTGGGAATGGCGAGCTGCTTCCCAAAAATCGGGGGGGAAATGGGATAAAGGGGGGGAAAGGGGGGAAAGCAGCCCCGAGGACGCCAGGAACGGCAGCAGCTGCCCAAAATCCCGCTTTTTGAGCCCCAAATCCACCCTGGAATCGCGGTTTGAGGGGTTCCGGGCGGGAATTCGGCACCGGCGCAGCTCCCTGGGAAAAGATTCCCGTGAAATATTGGAATGTTCACCCCCCGCTCCGCCCCCCCGGGCTGGGATTTAAATCTTCCCGTGGTTTTTTTCCGCCGCGATATTCCCGGGAATGGGAGGTGTCAGCGGGGCTGGGCACCCGAATATTCCCCTTTTTTTCCATGGAAAATCCGCTTTAAAAAGCAGGGAAATGGGATTTTCTTTTCCTTCCCCCCCACCCCACAATTCCCACCGGAGGAATTCCCGAGGGGAAAAGGGAAAAGGGGGGGAGGGGGATGCTCAGCTCCCGCTTTTCCAGCTGGGAAATCCTTCCAGGATCCCAAAAATCCCGCTTGGAGCGCGGGGAGGGGGTTGGGACGCAGCGTTTTTTGGGGGGATTGGCTCAAATCCCAACTTTTGGGGGGATTTTGGGAAGAATCAACAAAAACAAGGGAAGAATTCCCAAAAAGAAAAAGGGAAGACCCCTCCCCTCTCCCCAAATGCGTCCCCTCCTCACCCACACCGAGGACGAAGCTCCCGGAATTCCAGGGAGAGGAGGGATGAGGGGAAAAGGCCTCAAAAATCCACTCGGGAATGGGAAAATCGGGAAAAATGGGGAAAAATCGGGGGAAATCGGGATGAAATCGCACCCAAATCGTGGGATTTTGGGGTCCGAAAGTATTTTCTTGGGATTTTTTGGGGGGTGGGGAAGGGGAAGGAGGGAAGGGAGGGAGGGAAGGAAGGAAGGAAGGAAAAGGAAAAGGAAAAGGGAAAAAAGGGGGGGGGAAGGCAGGAAAATGTGAAATAAAGAGGAATGAAAGAGGAAGGAAACGGAAGAAACCAAAGCAGGGATGGAGACGCAGAAGATTCCCGGGATTTTGGGGGGGGGGGGGGGTGGAAAATCCCGGGGGAGCCCAGGAGAACCCCCCAGGGTCAAAAATCCTCTTAAAATGAAGGAGAAAGGGAAGGAGAGAAGGAAAAGGAGGAAAAGGAGGAGGAGAACGAGAAGGAAAAGGGGGGGAAAAGGGGGAAAAGGGGGAAAAAAGGGGGAAAGTGGGGAAAAGGGGGAGAAGGAGAAGGAGGAAAAGGAGGAAAAGGAGGAGGAGAAAGAGAAGGAAAAGGGGAAAAAAGGGGAAAAGGGGGGGAAAGGGGAAAAAAGGGGGAAAAACTGGGAAAAGGGGGAGAAGGAGAAGGAGGAGGAAAAGGAGGAAAAGGAAGAAAAGGAGGAAAAGGAGGAAAAGGAGGAGAAGAAAGAGAAGAAAAAGGGGGAAAAGGGGGGAAAGGGGGAGAAGGAGAAGGAGGGAAAGGAAGGAATCCTCCGAATTCCCGGCCCCCTCCAAGCCCCTTTTTGATTGATTGATTGATTGATTGACCTTAAACCTCCGGGAAAGCGGAAGTGCCGGGTTTTGATCCCAATCCCCCAAATCCCAGAACCCCAGAGGTCCCCGGGAGCCGCTCCCGGGAGGATTTCACCGCCGGGAGGATCAAAAGGATGCGGGAAGTGCCAAGGAAAGGCTGAAATATTGGGATATTTTGTGTGCTTGGGGGGTTCAGCCCCGGCTCGGCCTCTGGATTCATGGATTTATCCCGATTTCTCCATGTAAAAATCCCTATTTTCCCATATTTATCCATATTTCCCCAGATTTCTCCATGTAAAAATCCCTATTTTCTCATATTTGCCCGTATTTGCCCATCTTTCCCCATCTTCTCCCATATAAAAGTCCATCTTTATCCACATTTATCCATATTTATCCATGTAAAAATCCCTATTTTCCCATCTTTTCCCATCTTTTCCCATATTTATCCCTGTAAAAATCCATGTTTTCCCATATTTTCCCATATTTATCCAGGTAAAAATCCCTATTTTCTCATATTTTCCCGTATTTGCCCATCTTTTCCCATCTTTTCCCATATTTCTCCATATAAAAGTCCATCTTTATCCACATTTATCCATATTTTCCCATATTTCTCCACGTAAAAATCCATCTTTTCCCATATTTACCAATATTAATCCATAGAAAAATCCATATTTGCCCATATTTATCCGTGTTTATCAATATTTATCCACTTGTCCATATTTTCCCATATTTCTCCATGTTTATCCACGTAAAACCCCATATTACCCACATTTATCCACCTAAAATCCACATTTATCCATATTTTCCCGTATTTGTCCATGTAAAAATTCATATTTTCCCATCTTTTCCCGTATTAATCCATAGAAAAATTCATATTTTCCCATCTTTTCCCGTATTAATCCATAGAAAAATCCATATTTTCCCATATTTTCCCATATTTACCAATATTAATCCATAGAAAAATCCATATTTGCCCATATTTATCCATGTCCAAATCCATGTTTTCCCATCTTTATCCATATAAAACCCCATATTACCCACATTTATCCACCTAAAATCCACATTTATCCACCTAAAATCCACATTTATCCATATTTTCCCGTATTTATCCAGGTAAAAATCCATCTTTTCCCATATTTTCCCATATTAATCCATAGAAAAATCCATGTTTTCCCATATTTATCCATATAAAAACCCATATTACCCACATTTATCCACCTAAAATCCACATTTATCCACCTAAAATCCACATTTATCCACCTAAAATCCACATTTTTCCACGTTTATCCACATCAAATTCCATAAATGTCCTGATTTCTCCCTATTTGCCCACATTCGCCCACCGCCATCCGCCTGAAATCCCCGTTTATCCCTAAAAACACGGCCTGGAATTCCCGCACGGACGCGGGAGCGGAAATAAAGGTGGGATTGATTCCAGGGCTGGAAAAATCTCCGCTTTTTTTTCCCCAAAAAAAGGAGAAAATCCGGGAAAAGAAAGAAAAAAAAAGAGGGAAAAGGAGGCGTTGGGGGGGCTGGGAATTGGGGTTGGGTTTTCCTTGGATTTCATCCCGTTCCTTCCTCAAATCAGGGAAAAGGGGGAGAAAATTCCAGCCGGGAATTCCTCCCTCCCCTCCCCACTTCCCAAAATTCCATTTTTTCCCATTCCCAGCTCCCAGCGGGACACGAGGGAATTTTTATTCCGTGAATTCTTTGGTTCTTATTCCCTCCTGAGGATTATTTTGGCTTTTTTCCCCCCCAAAAAAGGAGATTCCCGGGATTTTGTCCGAATCCTGGAATTCCCACCCCAAAAGGAGCTGCCCAGCTCTGATTAGATTCCAATTAACTCCAATTAAAGCCAAATCCCCCCCAAAATCGGCCCCGAGGTGGAATTGAGGAATTTTTAATGATCGCCCCCATCCATGAGCGGCAGGAAAAGATGGGGAATGAGAGGGAAAATGGGAAAAAATGGGAGAAAATGGGGAAAAATGGTGAAAAAAAGGGAAAAATAGGGAAAAAATGGGGAAAATATGGGGGGAAATGGGGAATAAATGGGGGAAATGGGGAATAAATGGGGGAAAATGGGGGAAAATGGGGAAAAATGAGGGAAAAGGGGGAGAAAATGGGGGAAATGGGGAAAAGATGGTGGAAATGGGAAAAAATGGGGGGAAATATGGGGGGAAAATGGGGAAATGGGGTAAAATGGATAAAATGGGAAAAAATGGGGGGAAAAGGGAAAAAATGGGGAAAAGATGGGGGAAAATGGGGGAAATTGGGAAAAAGAAGGGGAAATATGGGGAAAAATATGGGGGGGAAAAGGGAAAAATTGGGTAAAAATGGATAAAATGGGGAAAAATGGGGGAAAAAGGGAAAAAATGGGGGGAAAAGGAAAAAAAAAAGGGAAAAAGGAGCTGAATTTCACCTCAATCCCAAAACTTTCTCCTTTCTCCCCAAATCTGGGATTCTCCCCCCCTCCAGTTTCTGTCCCGGCCACGAGTGGGAGAAAATCCCATTGAATTCCCAAAAAAAGGATCCCAAATCTCTTTGGATTCTCCCAGATTTGGGGCATTTCGGGTTCCCCCAAAAGTTCCGTTTTTAAAGGAGGCCCTCCAGGGTTTTCCGTGGGATTTTTGGGGGGATTTTGGGGGGTTTTGGGGTGTCCAGGATCCCTCCCAGCGCCCCCCGTTCCCAACACTCGGAGCCTTTTTTCCCAATTTTAAAAAAATTGAATAATTCCCATTTTTTTACCATTTCCCCCCCTTTTTCCAAGGCTGCAGCAGCTGCTGGGAAATCCCGGGGATCCCAGGGGAATCCTGGAAAAGCCCTAAAAGGGC
>NW_008239643.1:88308-91871 GCF_000691975.1 Corvus brachyrhynchos
TTTTCCGCTTTTCCGTTCCCCTCCCCCCCCTCCAAAACCGGGAGAAAATAAATCCTGGGAGCGCCAAAACTCCGGGATTCCCCGAGGCGGGGGATGGGAAAAGGGGGGATTTTACCAAAAAGCCGCTTTTTGGGGCCTTCTCGCGGCCTTTTCTCCTCCCTCCAGGGAATTCTGGCCGGATGAAAACCCCAGATCCCATCCCCCTAAACGCCAAATCCCACCAAAAACCCCAAATCCCATCCCCCTAAACCCCTTTTCCCACCAAAAACCCCAGATCCCATCCCCCTAAACGCCAAATCCCACCAAAAACCCCAAATCCCATCCCCCTAAACCCCTTTTCCCCCCAAAAACCCCAAATCCCACCTCCCTAAACCCCTTTTCCCCCCAAAAACCCCTTTCCCCACCATCCCACCTTTCTTTTTCCAGCTCCGTTTCCCCCCAGAATCCCGATTTTTTTCGCCATCCTACAAAACCCAGACGGATTTTTCCCGGGAAAAAAGCTGGGAAAAGCCGGGAAAACTCACGGGGAAGCAGCTCCGGGAGCGCCGCGCGCCTCTCTAAGCTCCCGCCTAGGTTAGTCCCGGCCTTAAAGCGGCGCCGGGCAGTCGGGATTATGGATGAGGGGAATACATTGTGGGGTTGTCAGCTCCCCCGACCCCATAAAACTCCCGCTAATGACCCCACGTGCTCGCCGGGAGCCACTCAGGGCCCTCGGCAGCGGGAAAACCTTCCCAAAAAAAAGTTTGAAACTCCTTCCAAAATTCCCGATTGGAGGCGCCGCGCGGGGGTTTTGTTGGGGTTTTTTTTGTTGTTGTTGTTGGAAGTGGGGAAAAAAAGGGAAAAAAAAGGAAAAAAAAAACCCGTTGCTTTTGAATTTTTGCAGGTTTTTTGTGTCCTTTTTTTTTGAGGGGTTTTTTGGGGGGTTGGAGGGAAAAAAAAAAAATTTCTTGGGGGTTTCTTTTGGGGTTTTTTGGGGTTTTTTTGGGTTTTTTTTGGTTTTTTTCCAGCCCAGGTGGTAGGGTCTGAAAGCTGTTGCCAGCTGATAACTTTCTGGTGGGCTGTGAGAAATGAGCTCCCAGACTGGACTTAGAGAGTAGAGACTCGTGGAATATTTGGGGTGGGATCGAGGGGAAAAGGGGAAAATCCGGCGGGGCAGCAGCGACACCCCCAAAAAATCCCTTTAAAAGCGGGATGAGGGGTCCGAATCCCCCCCCGGACCCCCCCTGAGGGCCGGGAAAAGCCGAAATTCCTCAAAATCGGGGTGGGAAAGGCAAAATTCGGGGTTTAAAGTGGATCTTTTGGGGGGGGAACAACGATTTTGGGGTGGTGGGGTGGTGTGGGGGCAAAAAGGGGGGGCGGGGTTGGGGGGCGGCCCGGGGGCAGCGCGGGGGGGGAGTGGGAGGGAAAAGGGGATTTTGGTGGGATTGGGATGGAAAAGGATCCGATTGGGAAGAGCCCGGGGAGGGGAAATGTTGGTTAAGGGCAAATGAAACGGAAAAAAGGAACAATTCCAGCAGCTCCCGGAGGGGGTTGTGCCTCCATAATCCTTGAATGGATTTCCACAGAGAAAAAAACGGGAAAACGGGGAGGAAAAAAACGGGGAAACGGGGCGGAAAAAACCGGGAGAATGGGGCGGAAAAAACTGGGAAAACGGGGCGGAAAACCCGGGAAAATGGGACGGAAAACCCGGGAAAATGAGGGGCTGGGGAGCCCCGGGGATGGAGAGAGGGAAAAAGGGATGGAGAGAGGGATGGAGAGAGGGAGAGAGGGATGGAGAGAGGGAAAAAGGGATGGAGAGAGGGATGGAGAGAGGGAGAGAGGGATGGAGAGAGGGAAAAAGGGATGGAGAGAGGGATGGAGAGAGGGAGAGAGGGATGGAGAGAGGGAAAAAGGGATGGAGAGAGGGATGGAGAGAGGGAGAGAGGGATGGAGAGAGGGAAAAAGGGATGGAGAGAGGGATGGAGAGAGGGAGAGAGGGATGGAGAGAGGGAAAAAGGGATGGAGAGAGGGATGGAGAGAGGGAGAGAGGGATGGAGAGAGGGAAAAAGGGATGGAGAGAGGGATGGAGAGAGGGAGAGAGGGATGGAGAGAGGGAAAAAGGGATGGAGAGAGGGATGGAGAGAGGGAGAGAGGGATGGAGAGAGGGAAAAAGGGATGGAGAGAGAAAGGGATGGAGAGAGGGATGGAGAGAGGGAGAGAGGGATGGAGAGAGGGAAAAAGGGATGGAGAGAGGGAGGGATGGAGAGAGGGATGGAGAGAGGGAGAGAGGGACGGAGAGAGGGAAAAAGGGACGGAGAGAGGGATGGAGAGAGGGATGGAGAAAGGGAGAGAGGGATGGAGAGAGGGAAAAAGGGATGGAGAGAGGGAGGGATGGAGAGAGGGATGGAGAGAGGGAGAGAGGGACGGAGAGAGGGAAAAAGGGACGGAGAGAGGGATGGAGAGAGGGATGGAGAAAGGGAGAGAGGGATGGAGAGAGGGAAAAAGAGATGGAGAGAGGGGGAAAGGGGTGGAGAGAGGGATGGAGAGAGGGAGAGAGGGATGGAGGGATGGAGAGAGGGATGGAGAGGGGGATGGAGAGGGGGATGGAGAGGGGGATGGAGGGATGGAGACGGGCATGGAGAACCCCTGGAAGTCGCCATCCCACCCCAAAAGCGGCGCCCGCGCCTTCCCCGTTAGGCCCGGAGCAAAAAGAATCCCAATTTCTCCCCAAATGCACCCAAATATTCCCAGAAAACCAAGCCCTCCCCCATTCCCGGAGCTTCCCCCGGCTCTGCTCCCGCCCACGGGAGCCTCCCCAGAGCCTCCCAGTCCGTCCCAGTCACCTCCAGTCGGGCACTGGGATCTCCGACCCGCAGCCAGAGGCGGCGGCCGCGCGGTTTTGGGGTGAAATGGGATTTTTATCCCCGCGAGGGCCGAGGGGGAGGAGAGAGGAGCAGCAAAAGCGATTGGAATTCCATCTTCTCATGAAATGCCCTCTGCCCGCGGCCTGCAGGGAAAATCCTGGGAGAAAGCGGCCTTGGAAAAGTCCAAAGTGGCGCAGGGAGCGGCGGCCCTTCCTCAGGGCCCTCCCTCACCCCATCAAAACTCCTTTTCCCACCCTTTCCCCACCTTTTTCCACCTTTTTTCCACCCTTTTCCCACGCTCTGGGAAGCGGGAAAAGCAGCCCGGAGTTTTTCCGGGATGCTCGGCGCTAAATCTCCCGAAATCCGCTTTTTTTTCCCCCCTAAATAAACACGCAGAACATCGGAATAAATCAGTATTTTGCCCAAATTTCCAGGAATATCCGGCAACTTTTGGGGCCGTTTCGCTGTTTATTCCACAGGGTAAAAAATCCAACTTTCGGCCCCAAAACGATCCCGAGTCCGCCGGGGGAGGGGGGAAAAGAAGGAATTTCCTGCCTGGCACCGAATTGAGATAAAAACCAACAAATTTGGGCTTCGCTTTGGCCGCCTTTAATGCAGAAATTTCAGCGTTTTCAGCAAATCCACAGGAAGGAGGCGACAAATAAATACAGGAAAATCCCAAATCCAGAGGTTTTCTCCCTCCCCCCCTCCCCCACCCCC
>NW_008239643.1:93040-93967 GCF_000691975.1 Corvus brachyrhynchos
TGAGCCAGGAGAATTCCCGCTTTCCCCTCGGAAAACCAGCGGGGAAAATGAGATTTTGGGGGATCTTTTCCTTCCTCTTTCCCCCCCTGGCAAAGCGGAAAAAATCCCTGCGCTCTCCCCTGGTTTTGTGGGTTTTTTTTTTCCCCTTCCACGAACACTCGGAGTTATTTTTAACCCCAATTCCCTTAAAAAAAATTGGGAATCTCGCCTTTTCTCCGCGTTTTGTTGCCGTGATCCAATTATGCCGCCATAAATTTGGGCGTCTACAGCCTCTAAGCCTTTTAGTGGACACTTTTACGAGCAATTGATGCCTCGGTCGTAAAATTTACGACCTCGGGGGGTTTTTTTTGGTGTTTCTCTGTTTTTTTTTTTTTTTATGATTTGCCCCGCTCGGCCTGGAAAAAACGCGTGGAAAAAAAAAGGGGGGGAAATGGGAAAAAAAAGGGAAAAAAAGGGGGGAAAAGGGGGAGAAAGAGGGGGGAAAGGGGAATAAAAGGAGTAAAAAGAGGGGGGAAAGGGAGGAAGAGGGGAAAAGAGGCGGGGGAAGGGAGGGAAAATGGGGGAAAAAAGGAAAAAAGGGGGAAAATATTTTTTAAAAGTAGAAGAAGAGGGAGAAAAGGAGGGAAAAGGGGGAAAAAACAGGGGAAAGGAAAAAAAGGGGGAGAAGGGGAAAAAAGGGGAGAATGAAGGGGAAATGAAGGGAAGAAAGGAGGAAAAAGGGGGAGAAAAAAGGGAGGGAAATTGGAGAAGAAAAGGGGGCGAAATTGGGAAAAAAAGGGACAAAACGAGGGAAAACCGGGGAGAAATGGGGGGAAAGAAGGGGGGAAAAAAATTCCTGCGACCCCAAAGCTGAGGAAGGGGAAGTTTTACCATGGCTCATGTGGAGTTTGGTCATCCAGGGGTAAATTTGAGGCGCTCGCTGCGGCG
>NW_008239643.1:95011-96721 GCF_000691975.1 Corvus brachyrhynchos
TTTCCTTTTTTCCCCATTTTCTTTCCTTTTTTCCCCATTTTCTTTTCCTTTTTTCCCCCTTTTCTTTCCTTTTTTTCCTCATTTTCTTTTCTTTTTTCCCCCTTTTCTTTTCCTTTTTTCCCCCATTTTCTTTCCGTTTTTCCTTTTTCTTTCCTTTTTTCCTTTTTCTTTCTTTTTTCCTTTTTCTTTCCCTTTTTCCTTTTTCTTTCCTTTTCTCTCTTTTTTTTCTGCATTCCCTTTATTCCCTTTCCTTTTTTCCCTTTTCTCCTTTCTTCTCCTTTCTCCCTTTTCCTTCCCTTTTTCCCTTTACATTCCTTTTTCCCCTCTTTTCCTTCCTTTTATTCTCTTTTCTCCTCCTTTTTTTTTCTTTTCACCCAAGCAAGAACCACCCCCCCCCCCAAAAAAAAAAAAAAAAAAAAAAACACAAAAAAACACAAAAGAAAACTTTGTGTTTTAATGTGCTTTAGTTTTCATAGATAATGCACACCAGCACTAGTATCATCAGGCAGATGATACTCTTTTCCTACAGTTGGAACTGGAAAGGAAAAGAAAAGGTATCAACTTTCCTCTTTTCCCACAATTTATTGCTGCCAGCAGCGGCCGCGGCTCTTCCTCGTCTGCCGCTTCAAAGGAGCAGGGGGGGAATAAAAACCTTGGGAAAAATCGGCATTTCCAGGCCCCCCCGGCCGCTTCTCCTTCTGTTCCTTCTCCATGGAGCCGCGGAAAATCCCGGGAATTGCTCCGGGGGTCCCTCCTCGCCTCCTCTTCGTGGTTTCGGGGGGTTTTATCCCGGATTTTTGGTGGGAATTCTGCCTTTTCCCACCTCCTGCTGCCCGGCCAGGTCGTGGCTCCGCTCTCGGCTTCTCCTTCCCGGTGTTTTCTCGGCTCTTCCCTCCTTTTCTTTGGTTTTTAGGGAGATTTGGGGATTTTTTGTTGCGTCTTTCTTTTTTGTTTTTGCACAAAATTCCAGCCGGGAGAGGAGCAAAGGATGGGAGGGGGAAAAAACCTCCTCAGGCTGCTTTTTTTAGGGTTATTTCCCTTTTTTAAGGATTATTTCCCTCTTTTTAATTATTAATTTCCCTTTTTTTACCATTATTTCCTCTTTTCGCGCTTTTTTCCTGCTCAGAGTCACTTCACCACCAAATCTTCGCCTTTTCCTTAAATAAACCTCGCAGGGCACCGTTTTCGGGGTGTTTTTCCCAGGGATTTGTCATTCCGTGAGCCCCGGAATTCCCAGGAAATCTCCCAAAGATGACAAAGAGGCGAGGAAAACGCAGCTTTTTATCCTTTCCCCCTCCCCGCCCTCGCGTTTCATTTCCCGGTGTTAAATCCACAATTCCCCATCTCCTCCAGGATGAGGTTCTGGATAAAAACGAGAAAAATGACTTTTTTTTCCCCCCTCCCCATTGCCTGGAGAGGTTTTTATCGGGATGAAATCGCTGGAAAAGGGGTGGGAAAACGCTCCTGGCGCAAAAGAACCCCCCCCCACCCCGGGGGAGAGAGAAAAAAAAATCCTCATTAATTAATTAATAAAAACGAAATAAATCATCCATAAATCATAAATAATCAAAGAGAAGCCGAACCTTTCACCCCCCCCGGGAAAAGGCGGGGGGAGCAATAAGGAATCTGCGCCGGTTTGAACTTTGGAAATCCACATTTTTTTTAATCATGGAATGGCAGGAAATTCCCGGTGCCACCGAACAATCACAG
>NW_008239643.1:97075-97763 GCF_000691975.1 Corvus brachyrhynchos
GGGGAGCAACACACGCGACGGAAAAAAAAACCCCCGAACTTGTGTGCGCTGCCAACCCCACTGAAGCTCAGAGGCCGCTCCGTCAACTTTCAAAAATAATATTCCGATTTTATTTTATTAAATACTCGACAGAAAGTCCTCTCCGGACTCCGTGACTTTGTACATGAGAGGGTGGAACACAAGGTTTCTTCATTTTATTCTTTTTTTTTTTTTTTTTTTTTTTTTGTCGTTTCTCGGCGCTTTTTTAGAATGTTTTTAGGTTTTGGGGTTTTTTGTTTTTTTTTTTTCTCTCTCTCTACCGCTATAGAACTCCATTCATTTCTTTTTCTTTTTTTTCTTTTTTTTTTTTGTGTTTGTTTTTTTTTTTATTATTTTTCTTCCCATTATTATTTTTTTTTTTTTAATACCGTGGAACATTACAGCGCTAAACATAAATATAAATACAGGTACCACGAACACAGAGAAAAATATTCACACAGGAACTGTCACAGTTTGTAGGATGCGGTGATGAGCCCAGGTAGCTGCTTAAATACGAGGAGGATGCTCTTGGAAAAGGCGAGAATCGGGAGGAAAAAGCGATTTTTGTGGCATTTTGGCGGGGAAAATCAGATTTTTTTCGCCGGGGAGAGGAAGAACCGCTGCGGTTCCGGGGGGGACAAGCGAGGGGCAGGGTCCCACCCGCTCCAGA
>NW_008239643.1:98855-100097 GCF_000691975.1 Corvus brachyrhynchos
CCCCCGGCCCCTGCTCGTGCGGGGACCCCTCCGCCACCCCTCGCCCACCGCCAGAAACTTTCTTTTTTTATTTAAAAACCCCCGCTCATAGATATAAATATTTATACATATATCCACATTATTAGTATTATTATTTTGCCCTCTAAACTCCCGAGCAGAGCCGGCTGCGCTTCCTTTCCTTTTTTTTTCTTTTTTTTTTCTTTTCTTTTTTTTTTTTTTATTATTTAATTTTATTTTACGAGCGTCGATATTTTACGCCGGGCGAAGCCTTTTAATTAGAACGAGCATAACAAGCCAGATCCGCTCGCACCAAAACTCCACAAATAAAAGGGCCCTCGCAGCCGCAACTGTGAAGGAGCGCTATTATTGTTTTTATGGGGCCATAAAAAGTCGCTCAGCCTGTTCTGCCGGGGAGGAGGAAGGTCGTAAAGATGGTTCAGTTTATTTAATTTATCTCTCTCTCTCTCCCCGAGCTGTAAAAAACTTACCACTGTGGGAGTTCATGCGCTGCATCCAGGGGTAAATTTGAATGCTAGTTTTTTGCTCCTGCGAGGTGTTCCTGTTTTGGTCACTGGGAAAATCCTGTGCGATTGATGTCTGTGTGTTGTGCCCCATGGAATTTTGCCTGCAGCTAGAGAGCATGTCCTTGTCTTGGTAAAACGCGTTAGATCCATAGTCATAGGGTGCCCGGCTGGAGCTGAACACCACATTCTCTTGCGGCGAGTAAAAAGGAGAAGAATAAATCCGGTTTTGAGCCACGGCCGCTCCGTAGGTGGAGAAATGCCTGACGGGGTCATAGGCGGTGGAATTGAGGGCTACGTTGGGCAGCACCTCTTGGCCACCGCTGAGGTGGCAGGACAAGGACGGGTTGGTGAAATAGGAATTCATCGCCGTTCCCCCCTTTTTTTTTTTTTTTTTTTTTTCTCCTCTATTTTTTTTTTGGTGGTGTTGTTGTTGTGCCTCCCCTCTCCCTCTCTCTCCCTCTCTCTCTCGCTCTCTCCCTCTCTCTCTCTCTCTCTCCGCGCCACCTGGGCCCGTGCGATTTCTTTTAATATTTATTTCTGTCTCCAGTTTGTAGTCGGAAGTACAGGATTGTTATAGGGAAGGCTCTGCTCCAGGACAGACAGAATGACACAGTCAGCTGACCCGGGGGGAGCCAATGGCGAGGCGGGTGTCAAAAAGGGAAAAAATTGCTTTTGCTGCTCGCGAGTCCCTAGTTGAAACTAAGTGGGCATGGAAAGT
>NW_008239643.1:100554-101260 GCF_000691975.1 Corvus brachyrhynchos
GGGGGGGAGGAGGGGAATCGTCGTGGTTTTCTTTTTTGTGATGATCATAATTATTATTCTTTCCAAGAAACCTCCGCTTAAATATCTCCTAATAAACCGGCTCCGAATTCCCAGCAATAAATCTCAGACGTCCACAGAATATTAAGCCATAAATTACCCTCTCTCCCTCTCTCTCTCTCTCCTTTTTTATTTTAAAATCTTTTTTCTTTTAATTTTTTTTTTTAATTCATTTTTTTTCCCCCCCATTTTTTCCCCCTTCTCCTGCTCTCAGTATTCGGGGAATCAAACGGCCGCGTTCCTGATGGGAAAAAATAATTCCATAAAGAGGGAAAAAAAGGGGAGGGGGGGATAAACATGGCGACCTCTCCGTGGATAACGTGGGATCGGAGCCTTCCCAAAGTCTTGGGGAAGGGGAGAGAGGGGGCGAAAATGAAGGGGGAAAAAAGGGATTTTCAGGAATGAGCCCCCCAGCCCCCCGCCAGGCTGGAAGTTGGGATTTCTGCTCCACTTTTGGCCGTTTCTGCCCCTGCGGATTTGGAGGGCTGGGGGATTTATTTACGTTCCCAACAACAACTGCGACCACAGCAGGGAAAAAAGAGGGGCAGGGAAAAGGCAGAAAAAAAAAGCGGATTTGGGTCGGGAAGAGCAGCCTGGGCTGGGCATTGGCGGCGATTCGGAGTTTCGGCGATTTTCCAAAGTTTTCTTG
>NW_008239643.1:101818-103441 GCF_000691975.1 Corvus brachyrhynchos
AGGGGACAAAAAAAACCAAAAACGGGCCACAAACGGAAAAAAAAAAACCACCCAAAAAACAAAAAAACCCAAAAAAAAAAAACCCGACAGAAACCACCCCAAAAACAACAAAACCCTCGTGTCTCCCTCCTCTGCAGCGCTCGGGGGAAGCCTGAGCGTCACCAGGGAGGAAAAATCCAAGTTTTTGGCGCCAAAAGAGGCGGCTGGGAGGGAGCAGCAGCCCCGCTGCCACCTTGGGCCGGCCCCGCTCCCATGGCCTTGGCGAAGAATTCCAGGCGGTTTTGCTCCAAAAACCCCCAAATTTCGCTCGGTTCCGCTGCCCTTTTCTCCCTCTCGCTTTCCCCCGGCACCCAAATGACCCAGGAGTGGGGCGAAAAAGGAACATTTGGGGCAATTTCGCTGCTTTGGTTTTATTTTCCCCCTGATCCGAGCGCAGCCCCCGCCCAGGGGGAGAATTCGGGGAGTCAGGGACCCCAAAATTGGTGCCCGGGGGGGGTTTGGGCACCCCCAGGCTGCTCTCGGATATCCCAAACCCTTGGATGGAGGCAGAGGAGGGCGGGGGGAGGCTGGAATTTGGGGCGAGGGGACCCCAAGGTGGCCCAGGGCGAGGGCAGGGTGGCACCTCTGGCAGGGCCAGAAGTTTGGAGGAGTTTCCAGCAGGGAAACTTCTTCTTCCAGAGGCTCCTTTCCCCTCCTAGTCCTCAATTTTCATTTTTGCAGCATTTTCCCTGCCCTTGCTGCTGCTTCCCCTTCATTTTCCCTTCATATTTTTGCTTTTCTTCGCTTTTTTTTTCCCCCCCTTTTTTTTTTTTTGGTGATTTCTTTTTAAGGCCTGTAAAGAAAATCCCAGGCTTAAGATCCTGATCTTGTTAATGGAAAGAAACAAGAATTAGGGAGGCAATGTAGATAGTAATTCTTTTTTTTTCTCCCCCAAGGTGCTCGGGGCTGAGGGCTGGAGACCTGTGTGATAACCGTGGGACTGCGAGCCGGGGGAAGTTTAAGTGTTTTATTACTTCTCTAAACAGAGGGCAAGTCTTAAAAGTCCGCTCGATTTATAGGGAGCAGAAAGCAGCTGCCGTAAAGAAAAACCCAAAATAGAACCACGCTCCAAACCCTGATTTTTTGGGGGGTAGAAACACACCCCCCCCCAAAAAGAGGAGGTTTAAAAACAAACCCAACGCAGAACCCCCCCCAAAAAAAACTTCAAATCCCGCAGAAATCGGAATTTTTAATTCCACCTTTTGAGGGTTTGGAGCAGCTTTTGGGGGTTTTGGTGGGGTTTTGTTTTTGGGGTTTTTTTTGGACTTCTTTACCCCCCTAAAAAAAAAGAGATTTTGGGGTTGGTTTCTTTTTTTCCCCCTCTCCAACGCGGCGGAGTTGGGGGGGTGGGGGGAGGAGGATTTGTGGGGAGATTTCTGGTGAAATTGGGTCTGCAAACAATTATGGGAACTCATCAGCAGAAGCAAGAACAGATGTTTTATTAAAAGTGCGACACAGCGCTGGAAATATGGACAAGTCTTCGAGCGGCTCTTTAGGAGGAGTTGCTCTTTGTTCCCAGAAAAAAAAAAACAAAACAGGGAAAACCCGAAATAATTCCCCCATTCCCACCCTCATATTCCCCCC
>NW_008239643.1:104154-106086 GCF_000691975.1 Corvus brachyrhynchos
CCCCCTAATTTTTATTTCCTTTATTTTGACGTTTATGGCGCACGTGAGCCCCTAATTCTTTCTTTTCCCTTTCTCCCTTTTCCTGCTTAAATACCTTCTTTTTCTGATGGGGGGGGGTGGAAACGGCGCTCGGAGGGGAAAATCCTGAAAATCGAGGGAGCAGCTCCAGGAAAAAAAGGGGGGAAAGGGGAAAAAGCCACCAAATCCAAGGAGGATAATTCGGTTTATTGACCTCCCGCCCAGCCTGGAGTGGCCGCCTTGTTTTGGGGTGAAAACCTCGCGGTCTGGGCAGCTCTGAATTAATTCCTTAAAATCCCAGAATTGATGGAATTCCCCCTTTTCCCCCGGAATTCTGGGGTTCGAGGCTCCCCGGGTTATTTTGGAGGGTTTCAAGTTGGGTTCCGGCGCCGCGTGGGGAGGGGCTGGCCTGGGTTTGTTCACTAAAAAAGGCGTTTTTTACCCCAAAATCCCACCCAGCTAAAAGAAATGATAAAAACCACATTTCCCCCCATTTTTCCCAGCAGAGAAGCTGGAAAAATCCCAGCTCCAGCCCTTCTTGCTGCTTTAATTTAATCTCGTTTCGATTTAAACCTCCTCACCCCCCTCGCTTTTGGCCCTGGGCGGATAAAAAAGGGATTTTAGCACCCGGAGCAGCCCAGACGAGGCTTTTTTGGGCCTTTTCCTATGGATTTTTCCCTGTTTTCCCCCGCGGGGAGGAGGGAATCGGCCTTCAGCGCGTTCTGCTGGCTTTTATTTCATTTTCCGGGCCGGTTTTGGGGAAAGGCAGCAAAAGTTTGGGGCGAGTCCTTGGAGTTTCGGTGCAAAAATAGAGAATAATTGTAATTACCATTAAAATTATCGGGGGGGAAAAGGGGGAAAATCGCTTTTCTGGCTGCTCAAAATCCCTCAGCTGCTGGAAAAATTTCCAGAGGTTGGAAAAAAGGGGGGGGAAAACAACAAAAAAACCCAAAAAAACAAAAAAGGGGAATTCTGGCAATTGCCAAAACACGTCCAGGAGAGAGGGAGGAGAGAAATGAATCCTGAATTTTATCATTTCACCCCCGGACTCCGAAGCGCTTTGGGGACAATTTTAAGGATTTTGGGGATTTTTTTCCCTCATCCCCCCCACCGTTTTGAGGGGTTTTAATCGGCGAATTTCCCCTTTAATCGGGGAAGGGGGAGGGGAATGATTTATTTCGTGATTTTTGCTCCTGCCCAGATTTATTGGCGAAATCCCGGCCCCAACAAAAGAGAGGCAGCGCCGGGGGGGAAAAAACTCTCCCACGGAAATTCCCCCCAAAAATCAAAGTTTAACAGGAAAAAGGTGGGGAAAAAAAACCCCGAGTTGGTGCTGAGGCCTTAATTAATTTAATTTGCTGATGAAACGCCCTCCGAGCGCCCCAGAAAAGCGAGGAAAATGTTTTGAAAATGAAGATTTTAGAGGGTGAAAGCCCGCGGAGCCGGGGTTTGTCCATGGGGAACGGGGAGAATCCCGGTGGGGGTGAATTCGGGGTGAATTTGGGAGGGATTTTTGTTGAATCTGTTCCAGGAAAATCCCAATTTTGGGGTCTCAAGGCTGCTCAGGCAGCAGGGAAGGTTTTCCGGGGGAAATAAATAAAATTAGAGGCTGCCTTGCTGCTTTTTAAAATTTATAGGTTAAAAAAAAAAAAAAAAGAAAGAAAGAAAAAAGAGGGGTTTTGGGAAATATTCCCTAAAATCCCTAAAAATTCCAAGAGGGGGAAATAGGAGAGGGGCGTCACGGCCACGACGGGGGAGATTTTGGGGCGAAAAGTGCCAAAAATGAGATTATTTTCCCTGCGTTTCCACAGGTGGATCCATAGGTGCTGCTGCCGGGGGTAGGGGTCAAAAATGCCCCCAAAATTGGGGGTTTTGAGGTGAATTCAGGGGCTGAAAATTGCTATTATTTAAAAA
>NW_008239643.1:106102-110777 GCF_000691975.1 Corvus brachyrhynchos
TAATAATAATAATAATAATAATAGCTTTAATGATGGGGTTCTTTTTAGGGAAGGAATGAAAGCGTTTCTTTGGGGTGGACTCATCCATTCCCAGCGCCTTTAATGGAGCAGAAATTCCCAATATTTCAGGATTTGCTTAAATACCTTCATATTTTAAAGGGGAAAAAAACCGGTCCGGGGCTGTTCCTTATCAATTTTGCTGCTCTTATCTCTTTTTATGGCTGGGGGAGCAGCGGGGATGATTTAAAAGCCGCGAGGACGGAACGAAAGGGTCATTAAAAAAAATAGCCAAAAAATCCAAATCCATCCCCAAAGCCGCCTGAAACGAGGAGAAAGTGAAAGTGAGGAGTTCTGGCTGGATTTGGGGAATTTCGGGGGGAATTCTGGGATGGGCAAGGGGAAAACGCTGAAGGGAGAAGCTCTTTGTGAAGTGCTTTTATTTTTTGGGCGGTGGGAAGGAGAGGTTTTGGGGGGGTCAAAGCCTCGTGGGGGGGTTTATCTCCCCCTCCCCAAATTCCCTGAAATCCCCCCCTTTTCCAGCAGCAATTCCAGCAGCAGAGGGACTGAAAAAAACGGGGGGGAAACTCCAAATAAAAGGCCCCGAACCGCCCCAAGGTGGCGAGTTTCTGTCACTTGGTGGCACTGTTCAAAACAAGTCAACAAAAAACCGCCCCAAAAATCCGAATTTTCACCCTCCCAGATGCCGGGGGGGGAATCCCGGGGGGGGATCCCCAAATTTGGGACAACCCCGGGTCCCCTCTGTCCCTCGCCCAGCGCGGGGGGAGTGAAAAGAATTGAATTTCTCGCTGATTTTTAGGGTGTTTTTTTTTTTTCAGGAGTTTTTTAGGGCGTTTCGCCTCTCTCCGTCTCTCCCATCCCATTTCTCTTCTTTTTTTTTTTGGGATTTTCTCCTTCCCGCCCCCCATTGAACGCGGGGGCTTTGAGGGGTTGGGGACAAAGGGAATTTACAGCCAGGTGTGTCCCCAAGGCCCCTCGAGACTGCGGCCAGACACCGCAATTTGGGCGAAATTCGCCCTTTTTATGGTGTTTGTGTCTGGCCACGAACCCGGCGAGGCCGCGGGGGGGGGAGACGGGGCCGCTCCTCGCCTTCCTCCTCCTTTTTTCCCTCTTTTCCCCCATTTTTGCGGTGAATCCCGCCCCGATTTTCTCCGGTTTGTCCTCAAATCTTCACTTTCAGCCGAAAGTCTCTGAATTGAACGCCGATTTTAGCCCCGGCCACTGAAAAATTCCTTTTTTTTTCCCGTTTTTTTCCGCCCTTTTCTGGTTTTTCCCCGGAGCAGCGGAGCTGGAGAAGGAACCTCCCGCCAGCAGCAGCAGCAAAACCCCTCAAATATCCCCGCAAAAATGAAAATATTGCGAGTAATCCCTCCCTGTCCTGCCTCATCCTCCCCCAAAGCCGATTTCCCCCTCGCTGGCGAATTTTTTAATTCAATTTTCCCCCCTCTGACCAATTCTTTGAGCTCCCCTCGCCTTTATTTCCTCTCCACTCCCCCGAATTCAGAGCTGGAGGGGAAAAAACAACCCCAAAACTCCCATTTTTCTCCCCAAAACCTCCGGGGTAAAACCACAACTCGGCCAAAAATCCCATTTCTCCTGGAAGTCACCCCAAAACCGCGCGCCGGGCACCCCAAAACTGCTCCGAGCTTCCCCTGGCGCCTCAAACTGCGCTGAAAAATCAAAATATTTCCTCCCAGTTCCGCGATTTTTACTGAATTCCTCCACCAAAAAATTGGGAAATCGCCTCTTTCTCATCCCTTTGTGCTTCCAGGGGTTTTTTTCTTGTTGTTGTTGGGTTTGGGGTTTTTTTTTTTTCCAGGTTTTTGCAGCGGATTAATTCGGGATCACAAAACGCCCACGCTCTCGTGCTCTGATATTTGGGATTATTTTGATTTTATTCCGCGATTTTTAGTGAATTCCTCCACCAAAAAATTGGGAAATCGCCTCTTTCTCATCCCTTTGTGCTTCCAGGGTTTTTTTTCCTTGTTGTTGTTGGGTTTGGGTTTTTTTTTTTTCCAGGTTTTTGCAGCGGATTAATTCGGGATCACAAAACGCCCACGCTCTCGTGCTCTGATATTTGGGATTATTTTGATTTTTCCGGTTGGGAAAAGCCGAATTAAAACCGCCCCCGCGCACGGGCGGAGATCCTATCGCGTTTATTCCGTGTACAAACTCCAATAAAAATGTAAATCTCCCCCGCGCTTGCACAATTTTGGTTCCCGTCGAACTCCTCACCCCGAGGAAAACAGAAATAAACTCTCGAAATCACTCCGGGCGCTTCAGCTCCCGTTGAAATCTTGATTTTTTTTTTTCCTATTTAATTTTCTTATTTAAATCTTTATTTCCTATTTAATTTTCTTATTTGATTTTTTTTAAATTTAATTTCCTGTTTTAACTCGGGTTTTTTTTTCTCTCCCTATTTAATTTTCCTATTTAATTCTCTTGGTTTCCTTCTTTGATTTCATTGCTGCCTGATTTCATTTCAGAGGTGCCTGATTTCATTTAATTTTATTTTCCCCCCCTCGGATTTATGGAAGAAAAATCTGTGATTTCCTGAGCTTCTCGTCAACAACGCCAAATTCCCTATAAATCCACGTCCCAGCAAATTAATTCCCTCTGGTTTCGACCAGGATTTAACAAAAAACCAAAAAAAAAACCAACAAAACGAGGAGAAAAAGGCAGGAAAAACCACATTTCCAAGGATATAAATCATCCCCTTATCCCAGCCCGACAGCCTAAAAATGTTCCTCAGCATCGCCAGCCGCGAGAAAACGTCAAAACACAGGAGAAAATCGATTTTTGGGGGGGATTTTGGGGGGAATTCCGGGCCTGGCGCAGGGACGGGGAGGGAGAGGGGCTCGGGGAAGGGCGAGCAGATGGATTTGGGGTGAGAAACCCCCAAAAAAGCGCCTGAAACACCTCGGGAAAGCTCCCATTTCTGTAATCATGTGGTTCCAATAAACGCTCATTGTTTGCTCATAAAATTCTCTTTACGGCTCCGGCGGAGCCTCAGCGCCAACAAAACCCTGGCGAAATCGGGGTTTTTTTGCCCTTTTTTGTGTCCCCTCCCTTCCCCGCGTTCCCAAGCCCAGAACTTTTCCTTTACCCCGCGCCCCGGGGAAATCAAAACCAGGAATAAAATCGGGAGTGGGGGGCGAGGCGGAGCCGGGATCCCAAAATTCCCCAGGAAAAGGGGAAAAGGGGGGAAAGGGGGAAAGGGGAAAAGGGACGGCGGCGCTGGGTTGGGTTGGGGCCCGATAATTCCCGGCCCCAACGGTCGGCGCGAGGCTCTCCCGGATTTCCCAAAAAGCCGATTTTTTGGGGGGGATTTTGGCTTTCATTTTGATCACCCCCCCCCCCCCCCCCCCCTCTCTCTCCTTTTCTCCATTTTTCCATGGAAAACCACCCGACAACAACAACAACAACAGCAGCAGCAGCAACAACGCCATCCCAAAAAAAGGGGCCAGCCACAAACCCCAAATTCCCTTTTCCCAGCCCCAAATCCCCCCCTCTACCACCCCCGAAATTTGGGAATAAGCCCAAAAATTCCCTCCGGGGCCCCTCCCCCACCGGGGTTGTTTCATGCCCGCCCTTCGCTTTTCTGTCCGTCCAAGCCCCGATGCAATTCCTGGCTCAAAATTCAGATTATTTTTATTGAAACGCGGCGGATTTGTCAAAAAAAATGGGAATAATTCAACGTCCGGAGGGAAGGAAACCGCTCCGTGCCGGGAGTTTTCTATTTTTGTGTATTTTTATGTCAGTCCCAGCAGGGAAAGGGGAGGGATCAGGTGATGGATGAGGAGGAAGGTGCTGCCTAGGTAGGACGGGAATAAAAAGGGTCAGGCTTTAAACGTCCCCCGCAAAGTTAAACCCGGATTAAAGTTGTTGGAAGAAAGGGGGGGAAATATTAAGGAAAAAAAAAAAAGAAATTAAAAAGAAGGGATTAATGAAATAGGAATTTAAATAATAATAATAATAAAAGGAATGAAAAAGGAAACTAATAAATGGATATTAAAAGTGGAAATAGCAAACAGAATTTTAAAATAGGAATAAAATGAGATGGAAATAGGAATTAAGTATGGAAATAAAAAATAGAAACAAAAAGGGAATAAAGATAAAAATAAGAATAAAAATTGAAATAAAAATAAACATAGATATAAACATAGAAATGAAAATGGAAATAAAAATAGAAATGAAAATAGCAATAAAAATAGAAATGAAAATAGCAATAAAAATAGAAATAAAAATAGAAATAAAAACTGTAAAAGTAGAAATAAAAGAAAGTTCTAAAATAGAAATAATTAAAAAAATTAATTAAAGAAATAGAACTAAAGGGAAAGGGGAGGGCCCCGCATGCAAATAAATCCCAAAAAGCGCCGCGTTCCCCGCTTCCCAGGAAAACCCCGGGGAGCTGCTGGAAGCCGCTGCTGCTTTTGGGATTTTTCCGGGCCGGGGCTGGGTTCGATCGCTCCGCGAGAATTCCCTCAAACTCCATGAAAATCCCTGGAATTCCCGGCCAGGAAAGCCCAGCAAAGCCCCTTTTTGGGGCAGAATTTTGCACAGAATCCAAACCTTTAAAAAGGGCAAAGCGAAGCTTGGAAAGGAGGAGCTTTGGGGCTCAAGTGTTTAATTATTAATGGGCTGCCGCTGAATATTA
>NW_008239643.1:111812-121480 GCF_000691975.1 Corvus brachyrhynchos
AAGGGGGGGGGGGGGAAGGAAAAAAAAAAAAAAAAACAACAACAACAAAAAAAAAACCAAAACCCGGGAAAAAAAATCAGAGAGGGAAAAAAAAAAGAGATTTTTTTTTTTTAAGCAGCAAAAAAAAAAAAAAAAGAGAAAAATAATTTTAAAAAATCGAAAATCGACATCGCGCCGCTGCTGAAAGGGGGTCAGGAAAAATTACGCAAAAAAACCAGAAAAAAATTAAACCCAAACCCCCCGCAACCCCCCATCCTACCCCTGGCACTGCTTGGACTGTTCAAGGCAAGACAACTGCGAAAGAGTCATAAGAGAAACCACAATAAAAAGTTCACGTTCATGGATGGAGTCCACATGACTTCCTGTGGCCAATCCAACTTGTGATTCAGTCGTAAACTTTTATTGCTCAGCTGTAAATTTTCTGCAAACAACCAGGAATGCGTTGCATTTTTTTGTGACGAGTGCAAATGCTCTCGTCTGTCGCCATGTTTGGCCAATTCTGCCCCAATATTCCCATTTTTTCGCCCTTTTCCCCCTTCTTTTCCCCCCCTCCCACCCCTTTTTTTTTGCTTCTTTTTGCGCCTTTCGGCCGCCGCGCTGGTGGGAAGGGAATAAATGGGATTTTCAGCTGGGATTTGGGGTTAATTGCACGCTCGTTGTGCCTTCAGCGTTTGTTAAGATTTGGCCTCTGAGCGTTAATTTTCATTTCCGCGCTGGTAGGTTTAAAACGCGTTGAATTCATTGGCAAAGACAATCAGAGCCGGGAAAAAATTGGGAAAAAAATGGGGGAAAAATGCGAATTCCGAGCCCCCCTCCCCATTTCCCTCCGCGCCGACCCTGCCCAGGGTGTGGCCGCGTCAAATTCCGCCTTCCCGGCTCTCAAAAATTCCCATTTCCCACCTTTTTCACCCCCCGGAGCCCCCTAATCCTCCCCTTCTCCCTTCTCCATCCCTGGGGCACCTGGAAAAGCCCAAATTCCCCCCAAAATCGGAGCCGGGCGTTTTCCCAAATTCCCCGCGGAATAGCGAGGGCGCCTCGGTTTAAAACGCGTTGAATTCATTGGCAAAGACAATCAGAGCCGGGAAAAAATTGGGAAAAAAATGGGGGAAAAATGCGAATTCCGAGCCCCCCTCCCCATTTCCCTCCGCGCCGACCCTGCCCAGGGTGTGGCCGCGTCAAATTCCGCCTTCCCGGCTCTCAAAAATTCCCATTTCCCACCTTTTTCACCCCCCGGAGCCCCCTAATCCTCCCCTTCTCCCTTCTCCATCCCTGGGGCACCTGGACAAGCCCACTCTCCATCCCTGGGGCACCTGGAAAAGCCCAAATTCCCCCCAAAATCGGAGCCGGGCGTTTTCCCAAATTCCCCGAGTTGGGATTTGCTGGCGGGACCCCTCCAAAGAAAAATTCCTTTTTTTTTTGCCCTCCAGGACATTTCTCCCCTCTCTCTCCACCTTTTGTTTTCCCGAGTCGGGGCCGCGCAGCTTTGAGGCGAAATTTGAAATTTTTATTCTTCTTCTTCTTTTTGGTGGCTTTGCTTTTGGATTTTTGGGGGTTTTTTTTGGGCCTGTTTGGGGGCGTGTAAAGGGCTGGAAAATCTGGATTTGGGAATAGGAAACGACATTTTTTTGGCCGTGTCGAGGCCTGTTCGGAGGCATCCGCGAACTACAAGAGGCGACCGCAAAGCCCAGCCTGGCTCCCATCGGTTCCTCCTCCTCCTCCTCCTCCAAACCCTGCTCGGAGCCGCCTCTTCCCCTCCTAAAATCCTCCTAAAATCCTGCTCGGTTTTACCCCCCCAAATCCCCAGCAATCGGCACCAGGCGCGCACCTACAGCTGGTCAAAAAAAGCCCCAAAAATACAAAATATTCCCATTTTCCCCCATGTATTTCGTGCCAGAACCGACTCCGTTTTCCCTCCCAGGTAATTCCGCGCCTTAATTTCATTTTAATTGATGAAAACAACCCCCAGAGAGGTGGCGGGGGGGTGGATTTGGGGATTTATTTTTCTTTTTTTTTTCCCCCCGCGTGTCTGGGCTGCCCGAAGGACACAAAGGTTGTAACGCGACCGGATGGACGGGAAATTACTTTATTCACTTTACAAACCACCAATAAATTTTATAACAGGTAGTTAAAAGTTACGAGGGGGGAAGCTCCGACCACAACAGCTTCCCGAGCACAATGGAGATCCCATTTTTCCACGATAATAAATTCCATAATGGGGGGAAAAAAAACCCCAAACCCAAACCAAACCAAAAAAGGGAAAATTTTGATGCTTCAAAGTAACCTGGGTGCGAATTTTTGTAGCCAGTTCCATCATTTCCCACCGTCCCCTCCCAAATCGCCGGCCCTTCCCAAATTTAATGATGGGATTTCGAGAGAAGAGAGGGGGAATGGAAAAAAAAAAAGCCGAGAATTTGAAAGGGGGAGTTCAAAAATCGGAGTTAAACCAAATAAAAGCGGAATTGCGCTTTTTAACATTTTTTAAGCCCAAACCCAGCCTGCGGAGTTTCCTCCCCTCCCTCCCACCTCCGCCTGGGAAAAAAAAAAAAAAACAACAAACCCAATAAAATAAAATAAAAAATGAATTTAACGCCCCAGAAATTCGTTGTCTCGCCAATATTCGGGGGCAGAATAAAAACGGAACGAATTTTTGCGCCTAACGGCCGCATTAGGCTGTGATTGGAATAATAAATTAAGGCGGAATAAGCGATCTGCCCGCGCTCGGCTCCGCAATTTTTCACAACCCGCGGAAGCGGGGGAGAAGCTGCAAAATTTGATTGGTCCATAAAAAAGCTTGGAATGGGCCGATATTTCTTATTTCAGGCGGCGAGGATGGGTCTAATTTCGGTAATACCGGCGCGAGAATCATTTCGGAATAAAGCACTTTGCGAGCGGCGAAATTTCCCTCGAATTAAATTCCCCCATAAAAAGAGGGAGGGAAAAAAAAGGCAAAAAAAATCTCTTTTTTTTTTTGCTGTTGGTTTTGTTGGTTGTTTTTTTTTTCCCTCGCCTCCCGAAATGGTTCCGGAGATAAGTGGATGTCACCCCAAGACGATGAGAAAATAAACATTTTTTCCCCTCTTAAAAGAAAAAAAAAAGAAAAGAGCGGCCGTAATTCCATAATTTAACTGCGCGCTCTCGGCGGAGATAAATGTCACGGCGGGATAAAAACTCGGCGGATTTGGGGGTTTAAAGATGACGGATGGGATGCGAAAGCAGCTTTTTCCCTGGCTTTATTATTATTATCTTTAAACACTTTGATGAGTTCTCCGTCTCTCCCCTCCCCGCGCCTCTGCCGAGCCTCGGAGAGAGATTTTAATTTTTTAATTTTTTTTTTTTTTTTTTGAAGCGACAAAGCTGAAAATCTTTGATTTTCACCCATTTTTTGGGGGGGGTTTCATGGCTGGGAAGGGCTGAGCTCGCATCCCTCCCGTGATGAAGGGAGGCAAAAGCTCCTCGTTGGAAAAGCTGGATAAATATTCCCCCCAAAAATCCGCTTTTTAGCATAAACCGCTGCTTTATGACTGATAAAAGCCCTCACCTTCCCTGCCTGCCTTCCAGAGGGAAAAAACGGGAATAAACCGAATTTTCAGGGATTTTGGGGGGGGGAGAATTTTCAGGGGGAACCTCCCCGATTTGGGGATTTCGGGCAATTCCCGGCTGGGCGCCCACGGGAGCTGCGCCCACGCGGGATCCCATCCCTCTAATCCCATTTTTGGGGCATTTTCCCCCTTCCCAACCCCATTCCAGAGCAAAAATTGGGCTGGAAATGCCCCAAAAGTCGCTGCGGGGGCGCCCACGCGAGTCCCGATTTCCTGCGCTGCAAAACTTCCCCGATTTCCCCTTTTTCCCCTCTTTTTTCCTTCCTCTTTCCCAAAGATCCTGGGCAGCATCCAGCAATTCCAAACCCTCCTGAGGCGTTTAAATCCCTTTAATCCCGGGCTGGGGGGGAAGTTCGGATCAGGGAATTTGCTCCGTTTATCATTGAAAAAGCGGGGGAAAATCGGGGGGAAAAGGAGATAAAATTGGTTTTAAAGCTGGATTGACGGGAATGATGGGAATATTTGGGAAGTTTTCCTCCTCTTGGAGAAGGGCACGACAGCCCCGAAGGCGGCGGCGCGAGGGTTTTGGGTGGGAATGAAATAAAAACATCGTAAAAATGGGATAAAGGAGGAGGGAATGGAAGGGAATAAAATATAAACCCGCAGCGGCGGGGAAAAGCGGGATTGATGGTAATAAGAATCATTAGGATCATTAATAATCCTATTAATAATTGTATTAATAAGGTGTCCATGGGGGAAGAAGGGAGGATAAAAGAAGGGAATTTTCCTCGCGGGTGGGGAAAGGGAGGAATCGAGGAATGAAGGGATAACTAAAGAGAGAAAGGGAGAAATCCGCCAGGGCGCCGCTTCCCCGCCACCTTCCCACGTTTTTTGGGGACGCGTTTTCCCACCGGGAACGGGATCGGGGTCCCCGCACCTCCAATCTCCGCACCCCGCACCCGAAAGCGCCGCGATTCCACCCAAAAAGCAGCGAGGAAAAGGCGGCTCCTGCCCCATCCCAGGATTTTTCCTGCCCCTCGCGCACTCCGGGATTTTTTCCAAGGGGATTTTCCAAGCGGGAAAAGCCCAAATCCCCCTCGTGCCCCTTCTCCCAGCCCTCCAAGAGGCGACAAAAAGGCTCCAAAACGCCGGAATCTTTCGATATTTGGATTTTATTGGGATTTTTTTCTTGGCGGCCCCGCAGCTTCAGGCGAACAATTAACAGCGACGGTTAATGAGGTTTCTTTTGCTGCCCCGCTCGCAGGGGGAGTCCTCCAAAAAGGAGCCAAAATATTGGGATTTCCCCCCAAAAAAGGTGCTCGAGGTCGGTGCTTTTTGCAGCCAGAGGGGATTTGAAGGGTGAGGTCCCACAGGGGGGCGGTGGAAACAGAGACCCCGCACAACGCACTCGTTTTAAAACCTTTTTTATTCTTTTCTTAGAATAATTATTATTATTGACGTCATGTCTCACGTATACAATACAAATCCACGCTGGCCAGAAGTGTTGTTTTTTTTTGGTTTTTTTTTTTCATTTTTCCCTTTTTTTTCCCTTTTTTAATTGATTTTTTTTATAATGTTTTCCCGGCGGGAATTTTGCTACATTCAGAGGTGGAACACGCAGAACTATGGAATCGCTCTTTTTTTTGTTATTATTTTTAATTTTATTTTAATTTTTGTTTCTTTTTTTCTTACATAAAACAAATGACGATTTTTTTTCATCTTTTTTTTTTATTCTTTTATTTTTTTTTTTATTTTCCGAGCATGAACAGATAAAAGTCAAGACAAATAGATAATAACTCTACATTCAGTGCAATTTAGTTCTACACTACTTTATAAGCACAATAAAATAATACAATACTGTGCGTTCTCAACTAGGCAGTTTCAGTTGTTGGGATTTTTTTTTTAAATTTTATTATTTTTTTTTAATTATCATCATCATCATCATCATCATTATTTCCAAGAAAATAAGCAGCAACAAACGACAATAAAACCGCATTACAAATACTTCCAAAGCATGACTCCTTCTATAGGTAGTGATAAGTACAATACAAGGTTGGTTGGTGTTTTTATTTCTTTTTTTTTTCTTATTTATTTATTATTATTTTTATTATTTATTTATTTATTTATTAGTATTATTAATTAATTTTTTTTTTTTGGCTACTTAGTAGCTTGCATCAGGGCGAAAACTCAGCTCGCTCTCCTCTCTGTCTCTCTTCCTCTCGCATTTAAATAAATTCGGAGCGAAATTGAAGATCTGGAAGCCCCTGGTTGCTAATTAGGGTCGATAATTAAATTATTGCAGGTTTTCCCTTTAGGTAGTACAGGAAGAATTTCGAGTGCTCACAAACAGCGCCTGGAAAAACACGGGGGGGAAAAAAGGGGTGGGAAGCGCGGCTTGGCCTATCCAGGGATTCCCAAAAATTCCTGAAAAACGATGGGATTTGGGGGGGGGTTCGGGGGCGCTGCCAGGTGAGGCTCGCCCTGCAAAGCTCCGCGGGGGAAAAAGGGACAATTCCAGGGAAAAGCTGGGAAAAGCTCCCTCGCTTCCCCCTCCGGGGTCGTTCGGGAGAATTGGGAGGGGGAAAAAAACCCTCGAGGTTTAAAAAAGAAATCCCCAACCCCAAAAAAACCCCCACAATAAAAACCGGGACAAAGTCAAAGCTGTTTAAATAAATCCGAATTTGGGACGAGCGGTGGCAATTCCCTCCCAGCCCGGCTTAAGGCTGGGAATACCTCGCTTTAGCGAGTTCATTTCTCTTCTCATTCATTTTTCATTTCATTTTTCATTTCATTTTTCCTTCATTCCCCCCCCCCCCCCCCCCCTTTTTTTCCCCCTTTTTTTTTTCTTTTAAAAAAAAAAAAAAAAAAAAAAAAAAAAGGATAAAAAAAGCAGGAATAAGGGAAGTTTCCGCGCCAATAAAAAAAGGCTACAACTGCTTGACAGGTAGTTACTGCTGGGTGAGCCTCTCCATTCTATACTCTATAAAAGCAAATGACCGTCGTAAACATCTCGATTTATCATCTGCCATAAAACCGCGACTTCAAGGGGAGCTGAGCCGAGCTCAGTCCTTGCTTTCTTCTTTCTCCTCCTCTTCTTTTTCCTCTTCCTCGTTCCCTTCTTCCTCGGCTTTCTCCTCGTCCCGCACCCCCCCGGGCAGCTTGTCTTTGTTGTTTTCCTTTTTCCACTTCATGCGGCGGTTCTGGAACCAGATCTTCACTTGTCTCTCGCTCAGTCCCAGGGCGTGCGAGACCTCGATGCGCCGCTTGCGAGTCAAGTAGGGGTTGAAGAGGAATTCCTTTTCTAATTCCAGGGTCTGGTACCGGCTGTAAGTTTGGCGGGCGCTAATCGGCTGCTTTCGCCCTTTTTCCGCCTCTTTTTTGCCCCTTTTTCGTGCCTTTCTCGCTGCTTTCTTGCCCTTCTTTCATCCCTTTTTTTTAGCCCTTTCTCCTCTCTTTATTTTCCCTTCTCGCCCTTTTCTCACCTCTTTTTCACTCCTTTTTCACCCCTTCCTCACCCATTTCCACCCCTTTTTCCCCCTTTCTTTGCCCCTTTTTCACCCCTTTCTCCCCTCTTTTTCTGCCCCTTTTCACCCCTCTTTTACCCTTTCTCACCCAGATTTTACCCTTTTTTTGCCCTTTTTGCCCCCTTTCCGCCCTTTCTCGCCCTCCAGGTGCTGCGGGGCAGCGCTGGGGTTTCCGGGATAACGCTGGGGCCGATTCCCGGGAGCGCTGGGGGAGGTGGGTGTCAAGCTCATGCACAAAAGACCCTTCCAGCTGCCCCACAGGGGTGTTCTGGAGGGGAAATCCCCGTGGCAGCTCCGTTCTCTTCCCAAAAATACTCCTTTTTCCTAGGAAAGGTGCATTGTTCAGCATCGACCCCTCTGCAGCCTCTCTAGTCCCTCATCTCCTTTTTCTTTTCCTTTTTCTCTTTTTCTTTTTCTTTCTTTCTTTCTTTCTTTCTTTCTTTCTTTCTTTCTTTCTTTCTTTCTTTCTTTCTTTCTTTCTTTCTTTCTTTCTCTCCTTCCCTCCCTCTCTCCCTTTCTCTTTTTCTCCTTTTTTTCTCTCTTTTTCTCTCCTTCCTTCTCATTCTGTCCTTCTCTTTCCCCCTCTTTCTTTCCCTTTTCTCCTCTTTCTTCCTCTTTCCCCTCCTTTATTCCCTCCTTTTCTTTCCCTTTTCCCCATTTCTTTCCCTTTTTCCCTTTTCTTCCCCCTTTCCCCTCATCCACTCCTTTATCCCTCTCCCTCCCCATCCTCTTTTTCCCTCCCCCGCCCCAAAACTCCCCAAATCCCTTTTGCTTTTCCAGGCATTCCCCCCAAAACACAGGGAAGGGGGGCGGGGTTGGGGAGGGGGGAGCTCCTTTTTGCCCAAATTCCCTGAAAATCGGGATTTTTCTCTGCAAAACAAACCCTGAGCCGGGGATTTCCCTGCGCAAAGCCCGGGATTTGTCTGGAAAAACAACTCGAGAGGGGCGTTCGCAGCCACAGCGAAGACAGAGAGGGGGGAAAGAAAGGAGAGAAAATCGAAAGAAATGAGGGCAAAAAAAGACGGGAAAAGAGCTGCGCTTGCAGCCCCCGCACTTCCTCGCGCGCTAATGAGAAAAACAATTTATTTGGGGGAAAAAAAGCCAGCTCGGGATCGAGCTGATCCCGTCCCGGAGCCTCCCTCTAGGTCAAAGCTTAGATAAATAACGAGTTTTCCTCTCCCGCAGCCCCTGGGCCACATCGTCTCGCCAGCAGCCGCAGCTCCTCTCCTTCCCCCTTTTTTTGGGGGGGGGAGGGTTATTTTTAATGTTGGAAATTTTCCCGCGGGGTTGAGTTTTTTGCTGGGGGTGAAGGCAGAGGTGGGGGAGGAATAAAAACCTTTTGGGGGGGCTCTGCTCCGCTCCTGCGAGTCCCCACCGCCCTTCACATGGTTTGAATTACCCGGAGTCTGCACAACCTTGGGGCTGAGCTGCAACTTTCAATTATTTCCCTTTTTTTTTTCCCCCCCTGCCGTTTTTCCAGGCTGAAGTTCCGAATTATTTTGAATTTCCCACTCCTTTTCTTTGTTTTTGTTGTTGTTGTTGTTGCTTTTTGGGTTGATTATTTTTTTTTTTTAATCCCAACCCCACAGCCCCGAGCTAAGTTTTTTTTTTTTTCCCCTCCCTGCTGCAACTTTTCCTCTCCAGGCGTTAGGAAACAAGATGCAATAATAATAATAATAATAACAATAATAATAATAATAATAATAATAATAATAATAAAATTAAATATATATTCCTATATCAGGAAATCCTCAGGACGAGTTCCCACCTTTCAGGCTGCGTCTCCCAGCGGTTAAAAAAGGACATTTGTGACATTTTAAAGAGCGCTGCTCTTATCAACATGCAAACAACCTCGTGGGAGCCGTATCTTATTGCCAATCCTCGAGGCAAGCCATAAAAAAAACCCTAAAAAAAACCCCCAAGTTTTACTTTTATTGCGATTTAAAGGGGTTTTTTTTATTATTATTTTTGCAGGGAATCCCCTCGGTTTGTTTTTGGTAAAAAAGAAGAAAGGTCAGCAGCAAACGGCTGGGTCCCAGCTGATATTATTCTTTTTTTTTTTGAGATCTAGATACAAATATAAATATCAATATAATTATAACTATAACTATAAATACAAATATAAATATAAATATAAATACATATATGCGTAAGTGGGGATGGGCGTGTTGGCGAGAGGTCGGAATTTTGGGGAGAGGTCTGGATTTGGGGAGAAGAGGCCGGAATTTTGGGATGAAAGGTCTGAATTTGGGGATGAAAGGTCGGGATTCTGGGAGAAGAGGTCAGAATTTTAGGAGAAGAGGCCGAAATCTGGGGATAAAAGCTCTGAATTTTGAGATAAAAGGTTTGAATTTTAGAATTAAAGGCCGGAATTTCGAGATAAAAGCTCGGAATTTGGGGCTCAAAAGTCTGAATTTCGAGCTAAGAGGCCGGAATTTTGACACCAAAGCTCCGAATTTCCGTACAAGGGGTCCGAATTTCGGGACGAAGGGTGGGAATTCAGCCGGAAAAGGCCGGGATTTTGGGCTAAAAGGTGGGAATTCTGCTAAGAACGCGGCATTCCAGGAGCCCCCCGCGCACACACACACACACACACACACACACA
>NW_008239643.1:122371-122843 GCF_000691975.1 Corvus brachyrhynchos
CTTTTTTTTTCTTTTTTTCTTTTTTTTTTTTTTTTTTTCAGGATTTTTTTTTGTTTTTGTTTTTGGAGGGTTGTTGCTTTTGGTTTTTTTTTTGGTTCTGTTTTTTAAACGCGCTCTCAAAGGCGTTTCATGGTGGCTCCGTGTGTCTGCACGCGCGGTGCTCGGTGCTCTTGACTCCTCTTGTAATCTGTCGGTAGGTAGAGCTCTCTCTCTCTCTCTCTCTCTCTCAATTTCTCTTGGAACTCTGCTCCTTCCCTTTAACACCACAGGCAAATTCCTCAAAATCCCGGTGGTGTGGCTTTTTTTTTTTTTTTTCCCTCTCCCTTCTTTTTTTTTTTTTTCCCTTCCTTTTTTTTTCTCCTTTTTTTTTCCTTTCCTCCTTTTTCTTCCTCCTTTTTTTTTTCCCTCCTTTTTTTTTTTCCTCTTCTCCTTTCCCCCTCCTCCTTTTCCCCACTCCTTTCCCCTCCTTTTT
>NW_008239643.1:123367-125737 GCF_000691975.1 Corvus brachyrhynchos
TTGTCTTTTTTCCCTTTTTTTCCCTTTTTTTTCCTTTTTTTTTTTTTTTTGCTTTTTTTCCCCCGCCTCATTTTCCCTTTTTTCTCCTTTTTTTCCCCTTCTCTTTTCTTTTCTTTTCTTTTCTTTTCCTTCTATTTCCCTTTTGCTTCCTTCTATTTTCCTTTTATTTCCTTCTTCCCCCTTTCCCCCCTTCTTCTCCCTTTTTTTCCATTTTCTTTCCTCTCCTTCTCCTTTCTCCCCTTTTTTCCCCTTTTTCTCCTTTCCCTCCTTTTTTCCTCTCTTTTTTCCCCCTTTCCCCTCATTTTACCCTCCCCCCCCATTTTACCCCGTCTTTTTTCCCTGCCCACTCCGATTTTTTCCCTTTTTTGCCCCATTTCCCCCCATTTCTCGCGTGTTGTTGTGGTGCTGGTGGCGATGGTGGTCGGCAAGGTCGGGATCAACCAAACAAAAGCCCCCAAAAAAACCGGGAGCGAGAATCCAGGGAATCTTTTCCCTCTGGATTGGCCGCTCCTCGCTGTCCTTGAGAGCGAATAAAGGCAGAAAACCGCGGGGTTTATCCATTTTATTTCATTTATTTCCTTTTTTTGCCCCCAATTTCCCCCCCTCCCCCCCCACCTTTCCAACCAACCCCAGCTCCAAATCCCGTTTTTTCCCATTTTCCCCCTTTTCCAACCCATTTTTGTGCCCTCGGCCCTCATTTTTTGGGCGCTGGGAGTGACCATTCCTTGCAACCTTTCCCTTCGGCCACCTCGCGTTGACGAAACTCATTAAAAACACCCAAATCACCGCAAAACCTGAGGATTTTTGTTCATTTTGGGGGTTTTTTTTCCAGCCTGGGGAGGGGAGGAGGAGGAGGAGAACATTTCCTACAGGAATCTTTGCTGCAGAGCCGCCAAAAAAACCCCGAATCCCCCCAAAATCCCATCACTCCCAACCCCTCCCGAGTCCCCAGCCCTTCCAAACCCTTTCCCCGCTGTTCTTCCCCCTCCTCCCACCACCCAAAAAAACCCAAATTATTTTCAGCAGAGCCCCAATTCTGATTTCGGGACAAACCCCCCGCGGCTCCTGCCCGGCGAAATTCCCATTTCCAGGGCGATTTTCAGCCTTGGGGCGGCTCCGACCTTTGCCAAGGCTGAAAATCAGATTTTTTTTTTAATTTTAATTTTTTTTTTCATTCTCCCACCCCCGTCCCCGAGGAGAGGAGCAGCCCCAGCTCTCCTGGAGCAGATTTCCCCCTTTTTTTTCCACGGAGAGCGGCGGCGCGGGGAGGGGGGTTCCTGCGAGCAGACAATGAGCTGATTTTTCCCCAGCGCTGAGCCTGAAAATATTCATATTTTTTAACAACCCAGACGCCTTTTCTGCCAAGAAACAACCTCAAAACACCCCAAATTCTCCAGGACGGCGCTGATTTTTGCAGAATTCCCCCACTCCGGGTCCTTTCACCCCCCGATTCCACCCCTTTTTCCCCCAAAAATGAGAAGGGAAGAGCAGCCAGGGACAACAGAGGCTCCTTAATTCCCAGCGAGCGCCGAGGTGACCGAATTTCCCCTCCCTAATCAATAACATTTCTATTTTTAAACCCCCAGCGCCGAGCCAGGGGGGAAAAGAAAATGAATTTTCAGCTCAGGGTGGGGGGGAAGGATTTTGGGGACTTTTTGGGGGTTTTTTTCCCCTGGATAAAGGCGCCGAGACTCCTCCAAAAATCTCATTTCAGCTCGGGGAGAAACGCTGCGGTTTCGGTGTCGGGGGGAGAGAGGAGCCCCCCCATCCCCCCCGCCGGCGTTTTTGGGAACGCTGCGGTTTTTAAGGGAACATCCCGACTTTTGGGGGCCGCTCTTTGTCTGGGCTGGATCTGGATGCGCGGTTGGGGTTTTTTGGGGGGCATTTCTGGCGTTTTGAGGGTTCATCGCCCTCTCCCCGAGCGGATTTTCTGTCCCCCCTCCTCCCTTTTGCCCTGACCTTCACTGGAAAATGTCATTTTCTGCTTCCCCACCCCAAAGCGGGGCGGGAGACGTGAGGGGCGTAAATAAAGAGGAAGGAGGGGGGGGAAATGAGGAAAAATCAGCGCCACAACCACTCAAAAGAGGAGATTTTCTCCGCGCCAGCATTTTCATTTTTTGGGAGATTTTACGTCCTCCAATGCCGGTGCTGGGTGCCCCCCAAGGGGGAGGGGGGGAGGAAAGGGATCAAAACCAATTTATTTACAATTAAAAATGGTTTATTGAAAATTAAAAATCATTGATTAGAAATTGAAAAAAAAAATTAAAAAAAAAAAAAACAAAAACTAAAAATACAGAGAATAAATTAAAAATCTGGTGACTGACCCAGAGGTGGTTGGGGTTCCTCGGAGCCCGGGGACGGGGACAAACC
>NW_008239643.1:125960-126377 GCF_000691975.1 Corvus brachyrhynchos
CCCCCCATTTCCCTTTTTCCTCCTTTTTCCCCTCATTCCCCGCATTTCCTTTTCTCCCCTTTTCCCTTTTTCCCCTTTCCCTTTTTTTACCCCATTCCTCCTTTTTTTCCTCGTTTCCCTCATTTCCTTCTTTTCCTATTTTCCCCTATTTCCCCCTTTTCCCTCTTTTTCCTTCCATTCCTCCTTTCCCCCCTTTCCCCTTTTTCCCCTCATCTCCCCTTTTCCTCCCATTCCCCTTTTCTCCCTCATTTCTCCTTTTTCCCCTCATTTCTCCTTTTTCCCCTCATTTCTCCTTTTTCCCCTCATTTCTCCTTTTTCCCCTCATTTCTCCTTTTTCCCCTCATTTCTCCTTTTTCCCCTCATTTCTCCTTTTTCCCCTCATTTCTCCTTTTTCTCCTCTTTTCTCTTTTCTCTCCT
>NW_008239643.1:126543-127085 GCF_000691975.1 Corvus brachyrhynchos
CCCCTTCCACCAATTTTTTACCTTCGACTCCTGCTCGGATTTTCCCTTTTTTTTTTTTCCTTCCCCCCCTCTCCCTCCCCTCCCTCACCCGAGGGGGGTCTGTTGTTTGTAGCTTGTAGACAAAACATTCCAATAATCCGGTTTCAAAGGGAAGAGCACCCACCTTATTTAACCCATAAAGCAATTAAAGCCAGACGTCTAGCCACGGCCCGGGCCCTGTTTTGTTCGCCCCTATTCAGCCCCGCATAGCAGGGAGACAAACAGAGCTGTAAAAAGCGCATTTTTTTGGGGGCTGCGGAAATGCACCTTGGGCCAGCTGCAGCCTCCCGGGCCCTCGTTTTGTGTCCTTCACAAAAGGGAGCCAAGCTCGGACCCACCCCGCGTAAAAAGCCACCCCAAAAAACCCCCTCTGGATTTATTTGGGGGTTTTTTTTTTGGTGGGTTTTGTCCCCCCTTCTCTCTCTGCCAGGAGGATCCTCCAAAAAAATACAAATAATCTCACCTTGGGGTTGGGGAGAAAAAATGGGGTTTTGGTGCCCCCC
>NW_008239643.1:127249-130333 GCF_000691975.1 Corvus brachyrhynchos
ACGCGCCATATGTCAAAAAAAAACGCCGAAATCGGCGCTTTTTGACGCATTCATCGCCGCCAAACCCCGCTCCTGCCGCCAGCCGCCTTGGGTCGGGATCCTTAACAATTATTATCATTATTCCAGCGTGGGTTTTGTTTGGATTTTGGGGTTGGTTTTGGATTTTTTTTTGTTGGGTTGGTTTTTTTTTTGGTTTTTTTTTTTTTTTGTTTGTTTTTTTGTTTTTTGTTTTTTTACAATTGTTCTTGTCGTTCCCTTCATCTGTTTTCCTCTAGAACTTCTAATAGAACGGGATAACGAGAAGCTGCTCCTCTAGAAAAATGGCCTGCAATAATGCAAAGATTTTAATTTTGTTTCCTGATAAGGCCTGATTTGTGTTGCTTTTTCATCCGGAAAAAAATGATGTGACTTCCGTGCAAGTTTAAATTTTCTGTTAAAACAAGGCTGCGGTTGCACTTAAGTTTAAAATTTTGGTAAGGAATTATTTTGAACGATCAAAGAATTGCATCTGCCATCATATGCAGAGTGGTACCAGTATTTGTAAGGAATGTTATTTCTGGTCTAGTGACACAGGAACTGCAACCTTACAGTCTTTCAAAGCAAGCATTTCCTCTTGTTTTATCGAGATTCTGCATCAAATGTTGTCTGTCAGCTGTTTTTGCAGACTATACACCAGATATTTCTGTTGTAGCTTCTAGGTGATGGTACCTGAAAAATGAAATTAGGTTATCCTCAGCTAGCCCCCCCACTTTTCTCCTATTTTATTTTATTTATTTTTTCGCCCGTAAATCTCCCGCTCGGCCCAAAAAAAAGAAATAAAATAAAAAATCTCTTCCACCCGGAGCATTTCACGGCGCGCTCGTTGAGGTTTTGTGGGATTTTTCCTCCTCTAGCACAAAACCGGGATCGTAAACGGGATTTTCTTCCCCCTCTCCCGCTCTCCAGGGATGCGCCCGCAGCGCTCCTGTCCCCCCCACCCCTCCGGTGACAAAAAAAAACCCCTGGGAAAAGCACCCCAAACCAGGGGGAGGAAGGAACAGGGGGGAAAAAAAAACCCTCAGAAGCAGCGAAAATATTAAAGAGCGATGTTTTAGCAGATCGGCGGAAATAATCGCTACCAGATTTTGGGTTGTTTTTTTGGGAACGGGAAGGGGGTGGATTTGGGGGAAAACCGGGACGAGGGCGACGAACGCGTCCCGCCCGCGCGGTCTGGTCCTGATTAGGGCGATTCCAGCGCTGCCCCGCTCGTTTCATTAAAGAAAGGCACCTCCAACAAGTTTTTATGATTAAACGTCCCTCGCTGCTCGTTTTTTCTGCCTTTTCCTGCCTCCCGCAGCAGCCTGGGAAGCGCCGCCGAAGGGAGGAAGGGGCCGGGGCCGGACCCGGCTTTTCCTCGCCGGGGGGCGGGGGGGGTTTGACCTTTCCTCAGCCTCCCCCCATTTTTTGGTTTGGTTTGGGTTTGTTTTTTTTTTTTATATTTTATTTTATTTTTTTTCTTTTTTGGTTTTTTTTTTTTTTTAGAGGAGCTGGTGTTTGGGGGAAGTTTGCTTTCTGTTAAAAATATAAACCCTTCAGTGTAGCGGTAGTGCCTCTCCAGATTGCTACAGCAGTTAGTCCTGATCCTTTGTGGAGTTTCAAACATTGCAGAATAAAAATATATCATTATATTAAATAATAATCTACTTATTTAAGCACAAATTATCAGTCTTAAGGTGGAGTTTTGTGTGAGAGTTCAGTCTCCTCCATCCATTCCCAGCATCCACATCCAGCTTTTTTTTTTTTTTTCCCCTTTTTTTTTTTTTCCCGAGCACATCCTTCGATCGCCCGCGGCCGTAAATTAGCACAATTAATTATCGCAATCTCCAAATTGATGGCGCGCAGAACCCTTACCTCAGCGCCTTTTTACCGCGGCGTTTCGGGCATGGAAAATGCAGGAAAAAAAACCCGCTCGGGGATGCTCGGGCCGAGCCCCGGGGCTGCTTTGAAAGAAAAAGACACCTCCAATGCCGATTTTTTTTTTTGCTGTTTCGTTGTTTTCGGGTGTTTTCTGGTTTTTTTTTTTTGTTTAAGGTATATTTACATAGAGCTGCTCTACAATAGGCAACAGAACAAATATTACAGAACGGGTCTGAGACGAGAATAAAATACACAAAATCGGTACAGCAGAAACGTTCAACACCGTGACAGAACATCAGCATCGAGAGCCATCATTCCCTCCAGTCCATTTTTTTTTTGTTTTTTCTCCTTTTTTTTTTTTTTTTTCCTCGCTTTTTTTTTTTTTTTTTTTTACAAAATATTCACTCGCGAGCTCGCGGGATTCCAAAAAAAAAAAAAAATTCAAAAAAAAAAATTCAAAATACTGGATGAAGTTTTAATTTAGGAAATAAAATATAATAATAATAAAAAAACAAAAATAAAAATTCAAGTACTTCTCGTGTCGCTTTTGCTGAGGGCAGAGCAAGGCGGAAGAAAGGAAGAGAAAACCAAACCCCCCCCGGGCATCTTGCTTTTATTATTTTTTTCTCTTTTCAGTCGCATTTTAGAACAGCCTCGAGTCCCCAGACCTCTAACGCTAAACATTCATCCGCACATTCAAAGTCAGAAACGTTTCACCCCTTTTTTATCATCATTATCCTCTTTTTTCCCCTCTTTTTTCTGGTTTTTTTTTTCTGGTTTTTTTTGCTGGTTTTTTTTTTTTCTTTTTTTCCCTCTCCACCCTCGTTTCTCTCCGCCAAACTTTCTCATTGCTGTTCCTTATCGCTTTTCTCTTTATTCATTTTCTTCATTTTCATTCGCCTGTTCTGAAACCAGATTTTGACCTGGCGTTCCGTGAGGTTCAGCACCCGCGCCACTTCGTACCTCCGGTCCCGCGTGAGGTACATATTGAATAAAAACTCTTTTTCCAGTTCCAGGGTCTGATATTTTGTGTAAGGGCATCGTTTCTTCCTCGTGGAGCGCGCGTGAATCCAATTTGCCACGGGGTTGTCTGAGAAAGAAGATTTTTTTTTATATATATATTTCTTTTTTTAAATGTTTTTTAAATTTTTAATTTTTTTTTTTTGAGGGGGGGGGTGGGGAAAATAT
>NW_008239644.1:0-253 GCF_000691975.1 Corvus brachyrhynchos
GGAGCAGCTTCATGAGAAACGGTAGGAGGATGAACGGTTACGCCGTAACCACCTCAAATAAAATCACTGAGGCGAAAGCCTTGCCTCCAGATGTATCATCACAGAAAGCTGAACTCATTGCACTAACGAGAGCTCTAGAGCTGAGTGAGGGGAAGAAGGTGAACATATGGACTGATTCCAAATATGCCTTCAGTGTTGTTCATGCCCACGGAGCTATTTGGAAGGAACGTGGCCTGCTGACTGCTCAAGGTAA
>NW_008239644.1:716-1144 GCF_000691975.1 Corvus brachyrhynchos
TGAGAGTCCGCATACAGCCAAGGCGAAGGGACAACATCAGTCCCTATGAAATATTATATGGCAGGCCATACCAGGGTCCACATATCCCAGGGGAAATTCATATGAGAGGTAAAAATGATTTGCAGAAATATTTAATGGCTCTGAGTTCCCCTTTGCAGAAGCTCCAGAGATTCGTCGTGTTATCCAAACCAATAGGATTGGACACAGCTGCTCATCCGTTCCAGCCTGGAGACTGGGTCTACATCAAGTGGTGGGACAGCGACCCCTTGCAAGCCAAGTGGAAGGGACCATTCCAAGTTTTGCTGACCACTTTTACTGCCGTCAAGGTTGCAGGCAAGGGACCGTGGATTCACTGCTCCAGGGCGAAGAAAGCTTTTGCTCCCGAAATCACTAAGAAGTCAGAGACTGATACAAATCAGAAAGATGCA
>NW_008239645.1:0-1500 GCF_000691975.1 Corvus brachyrhynchos
TGCGGCTTGAGATGTTTTTTCGGCGCCAGGGGGGGGGGGGCCAGCCTGCACTGAGGGGCTGAGGCAGCTGAGATCTTCAGCTGGGACATGCGCAGAAGCAAGAGACCTTTTCCCGGGGTTTGTTCGTTCTTAAATGTGGATCACAGAGGCGTGTCAAGCTTCTTAAGTGGCTTAAAAATTTGCCAATATTCAAACTAGCCAGTTGATTGGTTCTGTCGGGTCATAAAGGAAGCTGTAAGCACCTCTTTGCAAAGAATCACTTCCGTGGCTGAAGCCCTCTTTACTGAAAGCCCAAAATATGCTAAACCATGACACAGAGGAAGGACTGGAGTTTGGCCACCATAGGTCCTTCTTAATCGATCCTAACTCCACTTTATTGCATCGATTTCCACATTATATTCTTTACTAAAGAATAGCAAAAATTAGAAAGGTGAGTATATATTTTATTTGTAGCCCTGCTTCATGCCATGCTCACGAGCTAAATACACCAGGAGTGAATTTCTAGACTACTGCCTGTTTATATTTGTCCCTAATTGATATATTTTTTCCTTGTTGTGGTATTTAAAATAATTTTGTGGGTTTTTGCAAAGAATCTGTGAACTGTTTGTGAGAATTTACTTAATAGTATGTGCCTTGGGCTTAGCTAACATTTTCCAAACAACTCATCAGAAAGATAAACTGGGGGGGAAAACCTGTTGTATATCTTGAAAACCCTGCCTGAACTTTTGGCTAATACGAGGTAAACACTGATTGACCACATGCTCATTGAGATGCTGAAAACATCATTTTTAAAGCAGACAAACAGCTCTCTGCTGAAAATAAGAGGGTGAAGACAAAATTTTCAGGGCAGTGATAATTCTTTGAATTATTGTCCTGGTTTAAAGGAGAGGTGCCTGCCAAGGAAGGCGGGAACGTCCCTTGGAATGGAAAATGTGACCCCCTTCCCTCCAAATTATTATAACTCCAAAATTATGGGGCTTTCAGGCAAAGATATGGGAAAATGAATGACAGTTCTTTACTAATATGTATATGTACAACAAGACAAACAAGCAGCAACAATAGCAGCAACAATAAACAAAACCAGAAACCCAATAACAGCCTTCTCTCAGCTGTCAAGAACTTTCCCCTTTGGTGTAGTTATGGTCACAGCCAGCAGGGGTGGGGTTGGTTCCCGGACAGGCAGGGCAGGTGCAATGATTCCCCCATGGCTGCAAGGGGGTGCTCTGGTGCAAGTTCGGGGACCACGTGTGTGCCAGTTTGGACAAATTTGGAGGAAAATATCCTCTGATAGAAGGCAGGTTACAACCAGCGGCGGGCACACCCCAGGGTGGCAAACAAAATGTAACAGAAAACTCTACAGCCTTAGCAGAAGCCGCGGGGGATCAGGAAGACACGGGGTGTTGGGTTAGAGTGTAGCAAAAAAGCCCGAGGCAGCGGCAGAAAACAGCAGGGCTGGGCAGGGGCAGCTGGGCTTCTCCACAGCACCTGCCACACACAGCT
>NW_008239645.1:1707-8495 GCF_000691975.1 Corvus brachyrhynchos
AGCTCGACCATTCCCTTCAGATCCCAAAAGCGAGAAAGAGAGCCAGGAGCTGAGCCCAGCCCCCTGACCCCCCAGCCAAAAATCTCGCAGTATCTCTGCCCTTCCCAAGAGAAAAGCCCCCGGCTAAGAGGCTGCAGCCAGCTGCACCCCTTCCCCCACCTTGGCCTCTTCTTTTGTCTCTCTTTAGTACTAGTAGTTATTATCTCTTAGGCAACAGATGAGAGAAAATTCCCTGAGAAAAAGGAAAAAAAATTTAAAATCCTAACCTCCAACATTATCCACCCTGAATTGTTTCCCATACCAACATGTTATATCAAACTTAAACTTTTAAACTATATACATATATGTATTAAACTAATTATAAACATATACACATCTAGATCTAGATACAGGCACAGTGTGACAGACGGTTCACCCAAAAACAAGGTCCCCTTGAGGTATACATCGTGTCTCTTCATTCTTCTGCATCACCCACCAGGTGCAACCTGGTCCCTGAGCAAAGACAACCCCACGGATGGGTTTGTCTTTGCTCGAGGCAGAATTAATCCAAACAGTTTTTCCCAGCATACCTCTCATATGTATCACCGGAACCTTATCCCTGTCTGTTGTACACAGGGGTTCAGATTGGGCAGGGCCAGCTCTGTAAATGGAACCTCGGGTGTTAACTAACCAGGTGGCTTTTGCTAGATGCTGTTCCCAATTTTTTGAAAGTCGCCCCACCCTGCGCCTTCAAGGTGGTTTTAAGCAGTCCGTTGCACTGTTCAACTTTCCCAGCCGCTGGTACATGGTAAGGGATGTGGTACACCCACTCAATGCCATGTTCTCTAGCCCAGGTGTTTATAAGGCTGTTCTTGAAATTAATCCCGTTGTTTGGCGCAATTCTATTGGGAGTACTATGCCTCCAAAGGACTTGCTTTTCAAGACCCAAGATGGTGTTCCGGGCAGTGGCATGAGGTACAGGGTAGGTCTCCAGGCATCCCGAGGTGGCTTCTACCATTGTGAGCACATAGCACTTGCCTTGGCATGTTTGAAGCAGTATGATGTAATCAATCTGCCAGGCCTCCCCATACTTGTATTTGGACCATCACCCACCATACCACAGGGGCTTCACCCGCTTGGCCTGTTTGATGGCAGCGCATGCCTCACAATCATGGATAACCTGGGAGATACTGTCCATGGTTAGATCCACCCCTAGGTCTCGTGCCCACTTATAGGTGGCATCTCTGCCCTGATGGCCTGAGGCATCATGGGCTCATCGAGCTAGGAACAATTCTCCCATTGTGTTGCCAATCAAAATCTTTCTGTGACACTTCTATCTTTGCAGCCTGATCTACCTGTTTGTTGTTTTGGTGTTCCTCATTAGCCCTACTCTTGGGGACATGCGCATCCATATGACTGACTTTCAGAGGTAGTTTCTCTATCCGGATGGCAATGTCTTGCCATTCTTCAGCAGCCCAGATTGGTCTTCCTCTATGCTGCCAGTTGGCCTTCTTCCACCTTTCCAGCCAACCCCATAGAGCATTGGCTACCATCCATGAATCAGTGTAAAGGTAGAGCTTTGGCCACTTCTCTCTCTCAGCAATGTCCAGGGCCAGCTGAACGCCTTTGAGTTCAGCAAGTTGGCTCAACCCATCTTCTCTTTCAGTAGCTTCTGCAACCTGCCATGTGGGGCTCCATACAGCTGCTTTCCATTTTCGATTTGTCCCTACAATGTGACAGGAACCGTCATTGAAAAGAGCACAGTGTGTTTCTTCTTGTTGCAGTTCGTTGTATGGTGGAGCTTCCTCAGCATGGGTTACCTGTTCTTGTTCCTCTTTGTCAGTGAGACCAAAGTTTTCACCTTCAGGCCAATTTGTAATTATTTCCAAGATCCCAGGGTGATTTGGCTTTCCAATAGGGGCACCTTGTGTGATGAGGGCAATCCATTTACTCCATGTGGTGTCAGTGGCGTGGTCACTAGAGGGAACCTTTGCTTTGAACATCCACCCCAGCACCGGTAGTCGGGGTGCCAGAAGGAGTTGTGCTTCTGTGCCAATAACCTCTGAGGCACCTTGAACGCCTTCATAGGCTGCCAGGATTTCCTTCTCTGTTGGGGTGTATTTGGCTTCAGACCCTCTGTAACTTCGGCTCCAGAATCCCAGTGGTCGGCCCCGAGTCTCACCAGGTGCGTTCTTGCCAAAGGCTCCGGGACAGACCATGGCTCCTGGCTGCAGAGTAGAGCACGTTCTTCACCTCTGGTCCTGTCCTGACTGGGCCAAGGGCTACCCCATGAGCGATCTCCTGCTTGATCTGGGCGAAGGCTTGCTGCTGTTCAGGGCCCCAATGGAAATTGTTCTTCTTGCGGGTAACCAGGTAGAGAAGACTCAAATTCTGGCTGTACTCGGGAATGTGCATTCTCCAGAAACCTATGGCACCGAAGAAAGCTTGCGTTTCCTTCTTGCTGGTCGGTGGAGACATTGCGGTGATCTTATTTATGACCTCAGTGGGAATCTGATGCCCTCCATCTTGCCATTTCACTCCGAGGAACTGGATCTTTCGAGAAGGTCACTCAACCTTGCTAGACTCAAATTCTGGCTGTACTCGGGAATGTGCATTCTCCAGAAACCTATGGCACCGAAGAAAGCTTGCGTTTCCTTCTTGCTGGTCGGTGGAGACATTGCGGTGATCTTATTTATGACCTCAGTGGGAATCTGATGCCCTCCATCTTGCCATTTCACTCCGAGGAACTGGATCTTTCGAGAAGGTCACTCAACCTTGCTCTTCCTGATGGTGAACCCGGCTTCCAGGAGAATATGGATGATTTTCTCTCCTTTCTCAAATACTTCTGTTGCTGTGTTCCCCCACACAATGATGTCATCAATGTACTGCAAATGTTCTGGAGCCTCGCCCTTTTCCAGTGAAGTCTGGATCAGTCCATGGCAGATGGTGGGACTGTGCTTCCACCCCTGGGGCAGTTGGTTCCAGGTGTACTGCACACCCCTCCAGGGGAAGGCAAACTGAGGCCTGCACTCTGCTGCCAGAAGAATGGAGAAAAAAGCATTAGCAATGTCAGTAGTGGCATACCACTTTGCTAACTTGGACTCCAGGTCATACTGGAGCTCCAGCATGTCCAGCACAGCACTTCATTTAAGGCACGATAGTCCACAGTCAATCTCCATTCCCCTTCAGACTTGCCCACAGGCCGAACTGGGCTGTTGAAGGGTGAGTGGGCCTTGCTGACCACCCCTTGGCTCTCCAGCTGGTGGATCATCTTCCAGATGGGGATCACGGCATCCTGATTTGTCCAGTACTGCCAGCGGTGCACTGTCAAGGTGGCAATTGGTACCTGTTTTTCCTCCACCTTCACAAGTTCAACTGCAGAAGGGTTCTCTGACAGTTCAGGCAAGGTGTTCAATTGCTTAATGCCCTCTGTCTCCACAGTAGCTATCCCAAAAGCCCACCTGAGTCCCTTTGGGTCTCTAAAATACCCGCTTCGGAGGAAGTCTATGCCCAAAATGCACGGGGCCTCTGGGTCAGTCACAATGAGATGTTTCTTCCACTCATTTCCGGTCAGGCTCACCTCAGCTTCCACCAAGGTCAAATCTTGTGATCCACCTGTTACACCAGCAATAGAAACAGATTCTACCCCCACATCTTGTGATGGGATTATTGTGCACAGCGCACCAGTGTCAACCAATCTAAAAAATACAGAGAGAGAACAGCAACAAACTTGCACCTGGTGTTTTTCTGAACATTTAGAATGCTTAGGATGCTTATGCTGCATAGAACCAATAATGATATATTATAGTTACATAATAGCCAATAAGTCTATTGTAGTAGTTGAGTGACCAATGGATAAGTGACATGAATGATAAACATACAAAAGTCTATAAATGACACTGGCTTCATAGAATAAATGGGTTTTTTGCCTGGAACTGTTCTGGGGTCTGTATGTGTCGTGCCCGTCTCAACAGTGACATCTGCTGACCCCACGCGATATTGCAACACGAAGTAATATTGCAGCGAAAAGCGATTCTGTATCGAACAGTGATATCACAACTTAGCGAAAAGTGATACGATCACAGCAACGGCAGGGCGAGGTGCCATGCAGACGGAGCCTGGTGTAGCTGAAAGAGCAGAGGAGTTCTGCCAATGTCCCGGGTTGTGATTTGATACCTTGTGGAGTTTTTCTCAAGGTAAGCAGCCAGGACCAGATTAAAATGGAAAATCATTTATCAAAGGAGGAAAAGACTGTAGTGTCGCCCTGGAAGGAGCTTTTAAAGCGGAAGGGTGTTAAAACCACAGACTTTGCCCTTCAAAGCGTCTTGCTGTGGGCGCGGTCCCCAGACTTCCCTGTGGATGCTAAGGTAGCATTCAGTGTGTCTGCATGGAAGGCGGTGGGGGAGAAACTCTGGGATGTGATATCCACTGGAGACAAGAATGCTGTATGAAACGCTGAAGGAGTGGAAAAGCGAGCAGGACCAGCAAGACAGGGAGGCTGCAGAAGCTGTGCAGTTGGGGGCTGACGTGGAAGGGGACATGCCGATGGCGGAAGCGGAGGAGGGGGAGACCTCAGTTGCTTCGGGTGCCTGCTTTGGTGGGCTGAACAGCATGCCCAATGTTGTTAAAGTAGAAGTAAAAAAGAATCCCGGCGAGTCTTCCATGTATCTGTCTCGGAGACACTATGCTAAACCTATGTATCCCTCCCCTGCTGACTATGTTAAACCTAAGTACCCTTCTCCTGCTGAGCAGCTGGCTGAGCTTTCACTGAAACATCACAAGGACGCGCTTCCAGCTGTGCCCTCCGTTCCGCCCCCCCCGTCTCCGCCCGACCTGGGGGGCGATTGTCCACCCTATCCCCTATTGCCTTGCAGCTCTGAGAGTGAGAGTGACGCAGAGGACTCTGTCGTGGTTGCAAGGAAGGAGTGTCAGCAGGGACAGACGGACTGTAACCACCATCCCTTGAATAGATCAAAACCAGGACAACCATGGACACTACCTCCTTGTCAGGTGACTGTGCAACCCAGACAGCCTCTCCGATTTTGGGATCACGTGAGACGGAAGGCCACGGAGGTTGGGGACTGGGATTTGGTTGAAAAAATCGGAATGCCTAGATCCGGTGATGAGTTAACTGCTGGGGGGGTGACCAAAGGGGTGGGTGAACAGATGGCCTGCCCGGTTTTTAAGGCAGCCCCTAATTCAGGCCAAAATGATGACCATAATGTTATAGTGTGGAAGGTTGTGCAAGATTTACAAACAAAATGGATAAATATGGAATCAATTCTACAGAAGTAATGCAGGTGATTCGGGTTATTAACACTGATCTCCATGCACCTTATGATATTTCCCACCTGGCACAAGTGATATTTCAACTGGTGCAGTTTACTGATTTTCAAAACACCTGGAGGCAGCTTGCTGAGAGAACTGCTTTAGAAAATATGCAGCTCCCCCAGCAAGATCCATGACATGCTGTGGGAGTGAATGACTTAATGGGGTCTCAGTTGTTTGCTAACCCTCAGATACAGGCTCACCAGGATCCCCTTGTGCTGGAGCAGTGCCAGAGAGTTGGCATGACAGCACTGATAAAATGTCACAATATGGCAAGGGATAAGGGAACTTTTTTTACAGCTCATGGAAAAGATTGCTGCTGCTCTCGAGAAGCAAGTGGAAGATGAGAATTTGCAGCAAGTTGTTCCGGTTTGGCCAAATTTAGAAATATATCCTCTGAGAGAAGGCACAACCACCCCTCCCCCACCAGGTTCGGGAAAAAATAAATTTTCCTCAAAGGAAAGTGAAGGAGATTATTTATTTAACAAACACACGGGAATAGGAAAATAATGCTAAATAATAAAATCCTTTGCTGTGAAGAAAAAAACCTGGGAAAATGTTAGAGTCCTCCCTTTGATCTCCTCCTCGGAGCTGGGTCTTGGCCCAGGGCCAGGCCCTCTGCGCTCGCTGGAAAGTCCTCCTGATGTGTTCGAGCGCAAAGGGGAAGGACATGTGGACACAAGCACTTCCCCGGGGAATGTCACCATTACAGGCCTATTCGACTAATTTAGCAGGAGCACCAAGGGAGCAGCCAGCGTGGATGATTCCACCACAACGACAGTAACTTTGGACTCTTACCAGGTGTACAAAATTCCCTTGAATGTGTGTGGGCCTTTGGACCAAGGACTAAGTGCATTGCTTTTGGGGAGATCTAGTGCCACTGTGGGAGACAGAGGAGTAGAAACTCCTGCAATTAAAGGAGGTTTTGATTTACAACCCTGGAAGAGACTAGGTCTGGCTTAATTGACAGAGATTTATAGATCTTAAGCAACAGAATCACACTTCACTGTCAGTGCAGTTGATCCGGTTTGGCCAAAGTTAGAAATGTGTCCTCTGAGAGAAGGCAGGTCACCACCCCTCCCCCACCAGGTTCGGGGAAAATAAATTTTCCTCAAAGGAAAGTGAAGGAGATAAAACTATTTAATTAAGAAACACACAGGAGAAGGAAAATAATGCTAAATAATAAAATCTTTCGCTGTGGAGAAAAAACCTGGGAAACAGAGCCCTCCCTTTGGTCTCCTCAGAGCTGGGGCTTGGCCCAGGGCCAGGCCCTCTGTGCCCAGTGGAAAGTCGTCCTGATGTGCTCTGAGGTTGAAAGCAGTCCAGTAGAAAAGGAAGAAAATCCAGAATTCCAGGGAAGGAAAAGCAAAGTTCAACTCTCAGTCTCTCTCCGGAGAAAAGGAAACTGAAACAACTGGCCAAAAGCTGACTGGAAAGCAGCAAGCTGGGTGCTTCCTCGCTCCCCTGCCGCAGCTGGGAAA
>NW_008239645.1:9995-16345 GCF_000691975.1 Corvus brachyrhynchos
GGCCAGCTGATAGGTTCTATCAGGTCCCAGAGGAAGCTGTAAGCACCCCTTAGCAAGAACATCCCTTCCGGGACTATGCTTGCTAACCTATGACAGAAAATTATAAATTATTATGTAGCTCTAAATCATGTGACTAGTTGCCGTTATTCGGAGGTATTGTAAAATCTCACTCTTCGAGGCTGATGCGTTTTGTTATTTTAAGCAATAAATCCGATTAGTCGCATAGTCCCATCTCTTGAAGTTATTTCCTCCTATGAGTGGAACATGCGATTTCTACATGCCACTATACAAGGAATATTTGTTCACCCTGGAATTATTGATGCTGATTTTACGGGCCAAATTTGCGCTATGGTTTCTACTCCCACACCCCCTGTTACAATTCCAGAAAAGACTCACATTTCTCAACTTGTACCTTTTAAGTCATGTGTTTCCAGAACAGATCAACGAATTTGTGGAGATGGAGGTTTTGGATCCACTGGGGTGCCGTCGGTTTTTTGGGCCAAAGACATTTCCAGACGAAGGCCGCACATGACCTGTACTGTAATTCTGCCTGAAGCCAGTCTGTCACACATCCGGCTCCAAGGTTTGATTGACACTGGTGTTGACGTGCCCATCATTTCCTTCTCTGAATGGCCTCCTACGGGGCCTTTAACGTCCGTAGGGTCGGCTATTGCAGGGTTGGGGGGAACAACTCAAAGTTATTTAAGCAAGCAGCCTGTGTTGGTTAAAAATGAAGAAGGGCAAGTAGCCACAATCAGACCTTATGTTACTGCAGCACCTTTGAATCTCTGGGAAAGGGATGTACTGGCAGCCTGGGGGGTGAGAATTGGCACGGATTTTTGATAGGGGTCACTGTGCAGAAGGGCACACAGTACCCTACACTGCCTTTGCAGTGGCTCACAGAACGGCCTATATGGGAAAACCAGTGGCCCCTATCAAAAGAAAAATTAGCCGCCCTTCAGGAATTGGTTCAAGAACAATTACAGCAGGGACACATTGAACCATCTACAAGTCCCTGGAACACACTTGTTTTTGTGATCAAAAAGAAATCAGGGAAATGGAGATTGCTCCATGATTTGTAGAATTAATGCAGTGATAGAGAGCATGGGAACTTTACAACCTGGAATGCCTTCGCCCACAATGATACCTATGAGGTGGGACATTTTGATTATTGATTTGAAGGATTGTTTTTTTACCATCCCTTTACATCCTAAAGATGTGCCGAAGTTTGCCTTTACAGTGCCTTCAATTAATAATGCTGAACCTGTGAAGCAATATCAGTGGAAGGTGTTGCCTCAAGGTATGAAAAACAGCCCAACCATTTGTCAATGGTACGTGGCACAAGCCTTGTCTATTGTTTGTGAACAGTTTCCTGGTGCATATTGCTATCACTATATGGATGATATATTGGTAGCAACACTGGCTGAGGAGGAACTGTTGAGGATTCAGCCTCAATTGCTCACTGCATTGCAGTCATACAGGCTGCAAGTGGCCCCAGAGAAGGTGTAGCGACACCTTCCTTGGAAATATTTAGGAGTCAAAATTCTTGAATGAACCATACAACATCAAGATATGCAGTTCCAAAATTCGATTAATACTCTGAATGATGCTCAGAAATTGTTAGGTACCATTAATTGGCTATGTCCTTATTTAGGGCTAACCACAGCTCAATTGTCTCCATTGTTTGATATATTGAAGGGAGACCCAGATTTGAATTCACGACAAACCCTGACTCCTGAAGCACGACGAGCATTAGAAGAGGTTCAACATGCTGTTTCCACCCGTCAAGTATATTGAGTGGATCCTTCCATTGATGTCGTTATTTTTTTTGTCATTCCAGATCTCCATCCTACAGGGATGGTTGGACAGTGGAATGAACAATGGCCTGATCCCTTGCATGTTTTAGAATGGGTCTTTTTGCCTCAGCAGCCTAAGAAAACAGCACCTATGCTGTTTGAACTAATTGCCCAACTGATCATCAAATGTCGGCAGAGGTGTCTACAATTGATGGCCGAGGACCCTGCAAAAATTGTGCTTCCTGTTCTACAAGAGCATTTTGAACGGTGCTTTGCAAACAGTGCTCCTTTACAGAGTGCACTGCAAAACTTTCTAGGGCAGATTGCTTACCATCTGCCCAGCCACAAATTGCTGCAATTGGCAAAATCAACCAATTTGTCCTTACAGCCAGAGAACAGTCGTGTGCCGTTGCAAGGACTCACAGTTTTTACTGATGGATCAGGAAAAACGGGAAAGACCATTGTCACCTGGAAGGGTGAGTCTGGGTGGCAGGTGCTAGAAAGCCACTAGTCAGGCTCTGCCCAGCTTGTTGAACTAAGGGCCGTGGCTATGGCATTCCAGCATTTTTCTCATGTACCACTGAACCTTGTTACTGATTCTGCCTATGTTGCAGACATTACACAGTGCCTTGATTGCTCATTTTTGAAGGAAGTTAAAAATGCTGCTTTTTTTCTGCTATTGAAAACCCTGTGGTGTGAGATTCAGAACCAAGTCCATCCCTATTACATTTTACACATAAGAAGTCACACCACTTTGCCAGGATTTATAGCAGAGGGTAATGCCAGAGCTGATAAGTTAGCCAACCCTGTGTGGGTAGCACCTCAACGTGATAAAATAGCACAAGCCAAAGAATCACACAATTTTTTCCATCAGAGTGCATGTACGTTGCAAAAGCAATTTTTGCTAATGCCTACTGAGGCTCATAACATTGTCAATTCCTGTTCTGACTGTCAAGGGTTCACCGCAGCTTTACCAGCAGGCGTCAACCCCAAAGGCCTATAGGCCTTGAAGATTTGGCAGACAGATGTCACTCATATTGCTGAGTTTGGTCGTCTCAAGTACATGCATGTTTCTATTGATACCTTCTCCTCTGCCATGTGGGCATCTGCACACACAGGGGAGAAGTGTTGCCATGCCATCACACACTGGCGGCTGGCTTTTGCCGTTTTGGGCATACCTTCCTCTGTGAAGACTGACAATGTCCCCGCCTACATCTCTGAGAAAACATGAAAGTTTTTACAAATGTGGGGTGTGACACATAAATTTAGTATTGCTATTATCGAGCGTGCTCATGGTCTTATAAAGTGTGTTTTGGAAAAACAGAAAGGAGGAATGCTTGGAGAAACTCCACAGAGCCGACTGGCAAAAGCTTTGTACACAATTAACCATCTTACAGTGCCACCAAATTCTAATAATCCTGTTCTTTTGAATCATTTTTTCTCTTTGCAGTCTACAGGCGACGCACCTACCCCGAGCGAAAGTATGGGTACGAGATTTACTCACTAACAAATGGGAAGGCCCGTGGGACTTTATCACTTGGGGGCACGGGTATGCTTGTGTTTCCACAGATACTGGTGTGTGTTGGATACTGTCTTGGGGTGACTTTATGATGTGTATCCCATATCGCTGCCCTATGCCCAGAAATTAATTTTTGTGCCTTTCTATGCCTTTAAAATGAGCCTGAGAGGGGGAAGGAAAAACTGAGCAAAACTTTTTCAAAGCAGTTTGCAGCTTGTTCAAGGTCACACAGAGATAGTGACTTTTTTTCCCCAGCTGCGGCAGGGGAGCGAGGAAGTACCCGGCTTGCGTTTTTTTTCCAGTCAGCTTTTGGCCAGTTTTTCAGCTGCTTCTTTTTCTCCGGAGAGAAACTGAGAGTTGAACGTTTTTCCTTCCCTGGAATTTCAGATTTTCTCCCTTTTCCCCTGGACTGCTTCAATATCAGAACACGTCGGGAGGACTTTCCACCGGGCACAGAGGGCCTGGCCCTGGGCCAAGCCCCAGCTCCGAGGAGACCAAAAGGAGGACTCTAACACTTTACCGGGTTTTTTCTCCACAGTGAAAGATTTTATTATTTAGCATTATTTTCCTTTTCCCGTGTGTTTGTTAAATAAATAGTTTTTATCTCTTTCACTTTCCTTCGAGGAAAATTTATTTTTCTCGAACCTGGTGGGGGAGTGGTGGTCACCTGCCTTCTCTCAGAGGATATATTTCTAAATTTGGCCAAACCGGAACAGATACCCCCAAGGTGTGTTCGCCCTGATCTGTGACATCAAAAGAGTCAACAGGCCAACAAGCAACCTTCAGAAGATGACAACGGTGCGGACCAACAAACCAACAAGCAACCCTCAGAAGATAATTGTAGGAACCCAGAGTGCCGAGAATATTTCTCTGCCTGTTTTTAAGGGTTCTTACCCCCCTGAACAACACTGTTTTAGCTTCAAACCTTGGAAAAAATTACCAACAGTCAGACAAGAACTAGAAAATACAGTGGTGTGAATTAGGTGATAGACTACTATGTAAGATTGTCACAGGGTGAAAAATTTAGAGGTTTTAGGCTTTGCTTTGTAGTAAATAGATAAGAGTAAAAAATAATTAGGTGATAGACTACTATGTAAGATTGTCACAGGGTGAAAAATTTAGAGGTCTTCGGCTTCTCTTTTTAGTACATAGATAAGAGTAAAAAATGCCAAAATGGAGGATTGTTGTTGTTCTCTAGACCTTCTTTTCCTTCTTCTACTACTCCATATTCTGCAGTAAAAGTGGTTTGGAATGATTGGATAGAAAATTCCGCAGTTCCTAGTTGTGTTACTGAATAATTGGTAAGAAAGTGAAAATAATGTACGTTTTTAGTAACTATTGGTAAAAATATCTTTAAAAGGCTGTGTAAATCTTGATAATGAGACTCACTCCTACTTTTCCTCCTTCTATGCTGTACCTGGGTCACGCTAAGTGGCTCTATTCCTCTGATAAGACTTAATAAACAACTATCTGGAAGCATTGAAACTAAAAGAAAAGTCTCAGTTTATCTCTCAAACTCCTTGCAAGGACTTTCAGCAGATTCTCTCCCATCAGGAGAGACTTGATTTACGGCACGGTAAAGTGTCAATAATGATGGCATGGATCAGTGGTTGGATGATCCTGCTTCAGGTTGAGATAGAGCAAGGGCTTACCATGTTACCCCCAATGCCAAAGGACAATGTGTGGCTGACCCTTGTCTACACCCTGAATCAATCATCCTTATGCCTATCTCTTACGACCCCACAATCGCCTTTTCACATGTTTGGTTGGTGTACCAGTTGAACCTTCTGTAATAATTCAGGAGGCCAATAGCCGTGTTCCTAAAATTGCTTGTCGTAATACCATGAAAAAGTGTCTTCGGGACATTGATGTATGGGTTGTTGCACTCCCTACCACCTTTGAGCCACAAGAAATAGATATTCTGGGATCAATAAGGGCACCAGCGTGTGTCTTTTTTAACTACACATGGACTTGGTGCTGGGATAACCCACGTTGTCCCAGTACTCAAGACGTGTCACCTGAAAATCCTGTATTTCAGAATGCTTCAGCTTGGTGTGATTGGACAGTTCTAAATCGAGATGGTGTTACATACTACCAAGCAGCTTCAGACCACACGCCGCGTAAATTGCCTCGAGGAGTGCTCTTGATTTGCGGAGATTGCACGTGGCCTGCAATGCCCTTTCATGCTGTTGGCGGACCATGTACTATTGTCCGCCTGATTATGCTCGCTCCAAATTTAACTACGATTGCAAATCACACGCATGCAACACGTAGCAAACAGTCCTTGCATTCTTTTGCAAGTGGCTGCAATGACACCCTTGATTTCTGAAATTTGGAAAAACGTGTTTTATCTTCTCTTTTTGTCCCAAGGGTGGTGGCAGCAAAGGCCCTGGGATTGCTGAATAACTTAGGTTGCTGGCTTGCTAAACAGGCTAGTGCTACTTCGCTTGCTTCATCAGGATTGTTAACTGATGTAGATTCTATTAGACACGCTACTTTGCAAAATTGAGCTGCCATTGATTTTTGCTGTTAGTACATGGGCATGGTTGTGAAGAATTTGATGGCATGTGTTGCATGAATGTAAGAGCTTTGGGGTGGGTCGGACGGTCGGGACAGACGGATCTCTGAAGTCAGATCTTGGAACACATGCGGTTTATTGCAAAGGGCGTGGGTATAGGGGCACTGCTTAGGGCTGCAGCTGGCAGCTCTGAGCAGGCCCAAGAGAGCAAGAGAGTAAGCGGGTAAGAGAGAGCGAGAGGAATGAGAGTGAAGAAGAAGTGATGAGAATAGAATGGAAAGGTGAAGTCCTGGTTACAATACAATAAATCATCTTCTGTACTGAATATTCTAATTGTCACTAACCAATCTAATACAAGATACAAATCCTATAGCATTTACATACAGCCTATAAGAGTTCTTATATTACCATAGAGTGTTACATCTTAACTTCTAAAAACTACTCTTTGGACCCCTTCTGCTGAGCTAGTAGGGTCTGCTCTGACCCTTGGACCGCTTGCAAGCAGAGGGTATTGTTC
>NW_008239645.1:21411-28646 GCF_000691975.1 Corvus brachyrhynchos
GCACTGCTTAGCAGCGTGTCCGTGCTCGAGGGGTGCCACGCAAACTTCCTCAAAGAGCTCCAGGTAGCCGCTGCGCAGCAGTGGCCGCCTGTGCTCGAGGACTGCCAGGCAATTCCCTCCAAGAGCTCCAGGTAATCCCCGTGCTCGAGGGCTGCCTCCGCAGAATTACAGAGCTCCAGCTATTACGATGCGCAGCATCGGTATGCCGTGCTCACGACAAGTTCTAGGTGGCTATAACTGGTCTTTTAGTTACCGTCCATGGAGAAAAGTCCCACAGATGGAGAAAAGCTGAACCGGGCGTTCAATCACGTTGTGCGCCAGGCTGCAGGTGCTGGGTGTGGGTTCGGCAATCACGATGGGCACCAGACTGCAGGTTACTCGGTTCAGTCTGGACCAGGCGTAGACGAGAGATCTCTGAAGTCAGATCTTGGAACATGCGGTTTATTGCAGAGGGTGTGGGTACAGGGGCACTGCTTAGAGCTGCCAGCCGCAGCTCGGAGCAGGCCCAAGAGAGCAAGAGTGTAAGTGTAAGAGTAAGGGTGGAGTAAGCGAAGAGGAGGTAAGTAAGAGAGTAAGTGGGTAAGGGAGTAAGTAGAGTGGAGTGGTGAAGTCCTGGTTACAATACAATAAATCATCTTCTGTACTGAATATTCTAATTGTCACTAACCAATCTAATACAAGATACAAATCCTATAGCATTTACATACAGCCTATAAGAGTTCTTATATTACCATAGAGTGTTACATCTTAACTTCTAAAAACTACTCTTTGGACCCCTTCTGCTGAGCTAGTAGGGTCTGCTCTGACCCTTGGACCTGCCTGCAAGCAGAGGGTATTGTTCAATCAAGAGGGGATTACCTTCAGTCGGCCATACCATTGTTTTCCAGTTGTTCAGTAACTAAGACTTGGTATTTCAAAGGTGGCTTTCATTTCAATGTCGCCTGTAGTTTTCATATTCCCAAAATCTTTTGTCAGGCAATCATATTTATAAGGCTTTCCTGTTTCATCTTCCCCAACACATGAATCTCTCTGACCACTCTAAATCGGTGTTTGCTAATATCAAAGAACTACAAATAAGTGTTTCAAAGTTAAGAGAGGAGAGTGAATCTAATTGGTTCAATGTTCTGCTTGGTAATTGGCAATTTACCAGATGGATCAAAAATCTCCTGAAAATGGGATGTTTGATTGTGATTGCCATCTTTGTCATTTTACTCCTTGTGCTGTGTTTATTGTCCTTTCTGCAAAGGGCCCTGCAGAGGACCATAAACGCCGAATTTATGGTTGAAAACAAAAAAAGGGGAACTGTGCGAATTAACAGCAGGTCAGCAAGCCTGTCTGGTTCTGACATTGATCTTGGCACAACACATTTATACCCGTGAGAAACAGAGGCAAGAAATCTAAAAAACACCGAGAGAGAACAGCAACAAACTTGCACCTGGTGTTTTTCTGAACGTTTAGAATGCTTAGGATGCTTATGCTGCATAGAACCAATAATGATATATTATAGTTACATAATAGCCAATAAGTCTATTGTAGTAGTTGAGTGACCAATGGATAAGTGACATGAATGATAAACATACAAAAGTCTATAAATGACACTGGCTTCATAGAATAAATGGGTTTTTTGCCTGGAACTGTTCTGGGATCTGTATGTGTCATGCCCATCTCAACAGTGACAGGTCAACTGCTGCGATCCCCCTGTCACCCCAGCAATAGAAACGGGTTCTGCCCCCACATGTCCCGATGGCCTTAGCATACACTGAGCACCAGTATCAACCAAAACTTCGTATTTCTGTGGCTCTGATGTGCCAGGCCATCAGATCCATACAGTCCAAAAGACACGATTCTCCCATGCCTCTACCTGGCTAGAGCCAGGACCCCTCTAGTCCTGCCTATCATTCCCTCCCTGGGCATATATTATGGAGGTTCCTTCAAGGGATTCAGACGCATCATCCTCCCTTCTGTTACACCTGGCAGCTTGGTCACACGAGGCTGAGGCTGCCTTCACTTTAGCAGAACTCCCTCGGTTAGTGTTTTCCTCCTTGAGTTGACACAGGACAGAAGTGGGTTTTCCATCCCACCTTCTCATATCTTCCCCATGGTCACACAGGAAGAACCACAGGTCAGCTCTTGGAGTGTACTCCTTCCTAGCTGGGGGACGTCAGGCTCTGACATTGGGGCTTGTGACTCGCACTGGAGCCACATGGGAACTGTTCTTCCTCACCTCCTCCATCACCTCCTCCCTAATCTCCTCTTTGAGGCTCTTAACCACAGCAGAGACATGAGCCTGCATTGGGCCACTGACCATGCTCTCATAATTCCTGAGCTTGTTGGCTACGGAACCCAGTGTGTCTCTGTTGTCCTCGGCATTATTCTTTCCAATGAAGGTGATGTATTGGGATGGCCCTAGATTTGCCAGGTTCCAAAACATCTGCCCTGTGCACCTGACCTTGTCATAGTCATTACCGTGCTGTCCATCCCTTCCAAAGAGCACCTGTATTACTACCACTTCTCTCAGCTGTTGGATCCCTTCCTCAATGGTCTTCCAGTGCATTCTATGATGGTATTCCTGCATTGTTTCTCTGTGAACAAACCTCTCTCTTACAGTCATTAAAAGTCGCTCCCAGAGAGAAAGGGGCCCTGGCTCCCCCACAAATATCTGATCACACACATGGTCAAGGATCCCAAATACCTTGGCTTGCCACTATCCAGTTGCACACCTGGACCCATAAGGTCCCAAACCCAAAGTAACCAGGTCGAATAAGCCTCATGCCCCCATTGCACAATGTCTTCACACAGATTACGGAGACTGTCGTACGACAGGGACTCGGTGATGATTTCAGGTTCCAGCTTCCCTGCTGATTGTGAGGGGCCTGGTACCTCATCATCATTAGCTGGGCACACTGATTTGGCCTTATACTTCCTCCTCTGCACAGGGGGACTGCTGCTGGCTGTGGCTGCCCTTGCGGTTCATCTGAAATCTGGATGGTTGTAATGTCTGTGGGTTCCACTGCTGCACCAGCAGACTCTCCCTCTTTAAGGCAGGGAGAGGGTTTCCCACCAGCTGGGGAAGTGTATTCCCTCAGCATCTGGCACATCTCACGCATCTCCTTCACCAGTACCCCCACCCAATCCAGGTGGTTAATTTCTGAGGTGGGCTGTGGGGCAGTATCAGGCTCTGTGGCAGCATCCCTAGTCTGGGGTAGGTGTCAGGGTGGTTATCCAAGTCAATCTCACCTTATCTCTGAACGCTAAATAGAATGGGCCTATCAGCAACACATGGTTAGCATCTAGAAGTAATTTGAACCCTTTGAAAACTGGTGGGGTTGGCCCAAAGAAATGGGTGAAGGGTCAGAGTAAACCTTCAGAACACTTCTCCTCCTCCCATCTCTCCTCTCTTCTCCCACTGACAACGCAAAAAGACAACACTTGGGACTTTTCCAGTCAGTTTACCACATCTATAATAACCTTCCTTCAGTTCACGTAGGGAGAGGAGTCTCTCTTGCTCATGCTATGGAGACATCTCCACAAGAAACAGTTCTCTCATGGCTTCAATGTCAGAGCAAGACAGCCACCTGGGTTGGTTCTCTGCCTGCATGTGAAAGTCCCTTCCCTCGTCTTACAGCTTTCCCAACAACTGTTTTCAAGGGTCCAGTCTTAAGCTAATGGGGTACCATTTTAAGGATGAGCTGTTCAAAAGCAAAGGTTCTCTTCATCTATCTCTGGGATCATCTTCATTTCTGGGAAGAGAGGTCTTCTTCCCTGGGAGCAAGGGTCTTCATCAATTTCATCTCTCTCTCTTCAAGCTTCTCACCAGATCACAGCTACTTCAACATTTGTTTATTTCAGCACAGGTACCTTTTCTCATGGTTGCGGTTTGAATGCTTCACCCCCCCGCAAATGCTTTTCATGAAATTACAAAGGGTACCCTGATGTATCATATGGATGCTAAAAAAGCTGGCAGAGAAATTCTCCCAGCTTTTTACAGTCACTTGTGAAAGTCTCCTTTCTCACGCAAACTAGCTGGGAAAACGGTTTGCTGTTTTGTAAACTATATTGCAGGTGCAAGCTGTTTGTGTCTTGTTTTCCACACTGGGAAAAATATTTTGTAAATGGGTGTTATAGCGTTCAGCCAATCACTCTGGGAGGTTGTCATAGGTTAGCAAGTAGAGTCCCGGAAGGGATGTCCTTGCTAAGGGGTGCTTACAGCTTCCTCTGGGAACTGATAGAACCTATCAGCTGGCCAGTTTGAATATGGACAATTCTCTAAGCCACTTAAAGTTGTGACCTCCGGCAGAGGTCAGGTGACCAACAGCTGACCAACATCGATAAGCCACACAGCTGCCAGGCCGAGGTGAGATTAACCCTTTTTATTGCTGTGAAGAGCTGAAAACCTGAGGGAAGAGAGAGAGGAGATGCTTAAAGCTGAAATTCTGTTGTGAAGCTATGATATATCAGAGTATCCTGTTGTAATTTCATGAAGATATGGGGGGTGGAGTGTTCAACTCGTGAGCAAAAGCACCTGCGCTGAGATAGGCAGATGCTGACGCAGCTGTAATTTCATGAGGAGTTTGGACAGGGAGAGATGAACCAGATGAGGACTTTTGCTCCAAACGGGAAAGGAGAAAACCTCAGTCCCTAGAGATGAACCAGATGAGGACTTTTGCTCCAAATGGGAAAGGAGAAAACCTCAGTTCCTAGAGATGCTCCCAGAGATAGTCCTAACGATGAAGATGATGAAGACCCTTTGCTCCCAGGGAAGGAGAAGGGCCTCTGTTTTTGTTTCTGAACGGCTCAACCTTAAAATTGTACCCCAAAAAACTTCAAGAGTGGACCCTCGAAAGCAGTTGCGGGAAAAGCTGCAAGTCGGGGGAAAGGACTCACACGCAGGCAGAGAGACTCCTCTTCCTAAATGGACTGAACAATATTTGGAAGTGGGCGGCTGTCTCGTTGTGATAATGTTTTCATAGCATGAGCAAGAAGAGACTTCTCTTTCTAAATGGACTGAACAAGGTTATTATGGAAGTGGTAAACTGACTGAACATCTTAAGGGTTGTCTTTTTACATTGTCAGTGGGAGAAGGGAGGAAGGTGGGGGGAGGAGGAGAGTTCCGAAGGTGGTATATTTTTTTTTTTTCCCTTCTTTTAGGTCTGTTAATAAACTTCTTTATATCCTTCAAGTCTGGTGTCTGCTTTGCATTACTCCTTATCTCACAGCAGATGAACAGTAATGAGTATTTTGGACCAAACCACTACAGAGGTAGATGGTGTCCTGGGTTGCAGTGTATTCCATTACCATCCTCAGGAGCTGTTGAAATCAGGTGGGGCAGTGTTTCCTTGCCTCCTCCCCCCAGACTATCTTTCTGTTAATGGCACATCACTGTCCTGCTGCCTGACTCAGAGATAACTCCCTCCGGACTATCTTCTGTTAATGAGCCTAATCAACACTTTGCCTCATGACTCATCACCCCATTGTGAGATGCTCCACCCAGAGGGAGGAACCAAGCATCCCATCGTGGATATAATCTGAGGCTGAACACCAGAGACACCGGCTTCCCACTGGATTTCCAGAGGACAGGAGCTACACAGCCACCACACCACTGGACTTTCTGAGGAAGAGCAGACCCCTTTACTACAGGATCACTGCTTCAGAGGACTGCAGCCACCATTCTACCAGACTGCTACCACCACCCTGCCTAACAGGGACTCAGGTTGTATCTTGACTCTGTCAGTTTGAACCAGTGTTTTCTTTTATTTTTTTTTCCTTTTCTTTAATTTCCATTAAATTGTTATTCTGACTTGGTGCCTTCCACTGGTTTGTTTTCAAACTAGTACAGATGGTCAAGCACCCAATGATGCTGTACCACTCTTGAGAACAAAGCTATATAAATGAGTCTGTAATTAATCAAATAATCAATTTTATCCTGGACTTCTGTGTCGTTCTTCATGCCGTCCCTGCGGACAACAGCAACAGTATCATAGTTCATCGCTATAGCTTTACAAAAGAATTTCAGCTTCTAGGTTGAAGCATTTCCTCTTTCTCCTCTCTCTGGGCTTCAGCTCTTCCTTCTTCACTGACTTTGGTATCTCTGTGGTGTTTTCTTCACATGCCTTCACCTTTCCCTTTCCTTTGACTCGGGAGAGGATTGATGTCAGTAGGTTTCATCTGTTCTGGAGAATTTTACAGCACTAAAAGAGTTAATCTCACTCGGGCCTTGCAGCTGGAATTCACCTCTTGCTGTTGGTCACGTAATCTCTGCTGGGCAGCAGCTGGAACTCATTTTGGTGTAGCATTGTGGATACAAAAATGCTGTTAGCAAGGAATTTTCCTGCTGCTTTCTAAGCTGTGAGATACTTTTCTGTCTCGCAGAAAATAATAGCAGAAGTTCTATAAACTATGAACACCTGTGACCTTGTAGAACTATGTTTATGGTACAGTAGAAAAATATTTTGACAATGGATGTTTAGGATTTCTAGCCAATCTACCCAGGAGGTGGCTGATCCTTTGTCCAATTAGACTATGAAGAAAAAAGTCTATAAAAGAGTTTGTAAAATAATTAAATCAATCAATCTTGCTGCACAATTCCTGCCTGTTGGATCTTTTCTCCTCCTCCCTACGGCTGAGGGTTGCAGTAATATTTGGTGCATGCCGACGTGATCTGCACGCTGCGACGTGTCCTGCAAGCTGCGAGCCAAGCCGAATTTCTTTAGAGGTACGCTGTTCCCTTTTCCCCCCTGGACCGGGATGTCCGACAGGACTGAAAAAATGGCGAACAGCGGCTTAAAAACCGACGCTGTGTAAACGGTCTGGAAAGGTGTTTTAAGTATAATGCGCACCTCCATTCCTGAAAATTCACTTTGTGAGTTATTAGACTGGGCTGCCCTGCATGGCATTTCCCTGGACAGAGACACCGCCCTGGATTGTGGGCTGTGGCAGGAGATAGGCTGTGCTATCCGGCGCAACCTTCCATCTGGGGATCCGTCAGTGCTAGAATTATTACACACATGGCGGTTTTTATTTAACCTGCTGATAGACCTTGACTGTAGGAGTAAAGCTGGCTTCCTGCCTCAGTGGAATGTGAAGGAGAGACATCCAAAAAATCCACCCTGGCTCCACGGGTGGAGCATGCCCTGGAGCCTCCACCAGGTCACCCTGTGCAGTCGCAGGACTCCGCGCCCCCCAAGGACCCCGCACTAGCAGAGCAACTGGCGGGGGTGTTGGGGCAGCAGGAGGGT
>NW_008239645.1:32035-32538 GCF_000691975.1 Corvus brachyrhynchos
GCTTTGGAGGAGAGAGATTGGAAGTTATTGGAAACACTTGGGATGCCAAAGAGATTTGAGGATTCTGGGAGCAATCAGGAAGCTGTTACACTGCATCCTGAGGCTGTGCCAGTAGTTCAGGATGGTAGTGACGCCCTGAAAGGGGAGATCCAAGCTTTCCCAGTGTATAAGGCTCTCCCAAATTCAGGCCAGCATGATAACCATGAGGTAATTACTTGGAAGGTTGCCCAGGATCTACAAACCAAGGTGGCACAACATGGGCTCGGTTCTGCTGAGGTTATGCAAATAATAAGGGTGATAAATACAGATTTTCTTGCTCCATTAGATATCAGACATTTAGGTCAAATCCTATTTCAACCTGTACAATGTGCAGTTTTTGAGACTACCTGGAGAAAGCTGGTGGACAAGACTGCATTAGGGAATATGCAGCTCCCTGCTGACGATCCTAGATGTGCAGTGGGGATGGATGCTTTGATGGGGACTGGTCCCTTCTCTGATCCCAG
>NW_008239645.1:32864-33551 GCF_000691975.1 Corvus brachyrhynchos
AAAAGGTCTGCTTGGACTGCGTTCCTGCAGCCTGTTCACGCATCTTCTGGTCGTGAACCAAAGCAACCCAAACATGCGAACAAATGGAAGCGGCCTGAGCCGAGCCAAAAAGAGAACACAGTGATCCCCCAGTGCAAGAGGTGTGGCAGGCCAGGGCATTGCTCGGGCTATTGTAGATCTCTGATTCATGCCAACGGTTGGACGTTGTCGGGAAACTTCTGCCAGGGTGCAAGGAGGGGGAATTGCTCTCCGATGCAGTCTCTCCCCGAGAGAGTGGCATAGGTACAGGCACAGGCCTACTCAGCCACCCTATAGAGGGCATCCAGGGATCAGACGGTTTTGACGTCCATACCTCAGAGGCAGTTGTCTTAGACTCTAGCGGTATTTATAAGGTTCCCTTGGATGCATATGGACCCTTAGCCCAGGGATCCAGTGCGATGCTGGTGGGAAAACCTGACGTTGCCCATCAAGGAATCTTAGTGCACTCAGGAGTTATTGACACTGACTTTAAAGGTCGATTTGCGCTATGGTCTCCACACAAAACCCCCTGTCACTATTCCTGAAAAGACCTGCCTTGTAAATTAGTGCCTTTTCTGTCCCCAGGATAGAGCAACAAACTCACGAAGATAACGGCAGTGGATCTATGGGACTTCTGCAGGCCTTCTGGACTGCAGACATCTCTGACCC
>NW_008239645.1:35091-38233 GCF_000691975.1 Corvus brachyrhynchos
CCCCCCCCACTTACCTGTCCAAAAGCTGAAAGCAAGAGAGCTTTCCCGGGGTTGGTTGGTTCTTAAATGTGGATCACAGAGGCGTGTCAAGCTTCTTAAATGGCTTAACAGAGTTGTCAATATTCAAATTAGCCAGCTGATTTGTTCGTCGGGTCTGGAGGAAGCTGTCAGCACCTCCTTGCAAAAGAATCACTTCCATGGCTGATGGAGCCCTCCTTAACTAAAAACCCAAACTATGCTAAACCATGACACCTGAGTTTAAGCCCATAGGAGCTCCAGCTCATGTAAGCTCCCAGGAGTTGGAACAGTCCAACAGCAATGAGACCCCTTATTTGCAGAGTGAAAACTTCACAACCATACAAACAAGAGGTGGCTTCTTTCTTCTTTCAATGTGAATAGATCCAGAGGCACTAGGAGAACTTTCTCACCAAGGATGGGTAAGAAGAGCATGCTTGTAGCTGCTTTACAGCAGTCTGCAAATGTGACACTTGGAAACTTATCTCTACCAAAAAAAAATCCAGAAAAACTGTTTTTTATCCAAATTTACTAGAGGACATGCAGCAAGAGGGATGTATCCACTCTCCTGTGTCTTGCAAAGGCTGAACCTCAGCCATGAAAACTCCAAAGACACTGGCAGCATTCCAACATCAGCTTTCCTGCCAGAGAAACCATGAGTTACATCTGCTTTTGGAAGATTCAGTGTGTCGTAACCTCTGCTCAGGGGCAGTGAACCCATCCTCCCTTACACAAACTGGCTATGGAACCCCCAACCCCAGGAAGGCTACATCCATGGGACATTCACATGAGGAGCAACTGAGCGGGTGCCTTAATCCATCAATGGCCCCCCAAAATGCCCCCCCCCGAGTAATTCCTGAAGCCTCGCACCACAGGACTGCACGTGATGCAACAAATCCAGACTCTGTTGTAAGAGATAATGGCTACTCCCCTCCCCCATGGAGGTGCCTGGGTTTTCTTACCTAGCCTGAGCATTGGGACATTCACATGAGGAGCAACTGAGCGGGTGCCTTAATCCATCAATGGCCCCCCAAAATGCCCCCCCCCGAGTAATTCCTGAAGCCTCGCACCACAGGACTGCACGTGATGCAACAAATCCAGACTCTGTTGTAAGAGATAATGGCTACTCCCCTCCCCCATGGAGGTGCCTGGGTTTTCTTACCTAGCCTGAGCATATATTAACCCATCTGATTCTATGCTTTTCGGGGGGGACCATCACCACCAAGAAGACCAGCTGGAGAGGATCAACGGAACATCTTTGGGATCCACGGATGGTGATATTTTCTTTATTCTGCTCTGTCAGTCTCTTTCTGTCCCCCCACCTATTTTCTATTTATTTCTTTCTTTCCCTCCCTCTGTCTCTCTCTCTCTCTCATATTTACTATCAAATAAAACCCATACTACTGACATTGGCATATGGTCTCATTTGCACCTTAATTCGGGCAGAGGCATTTTTATGAACTTTAATAACCATATCATGACACCTTGAAAGGCAGTCTCATGGGTGATGAGTTGGCCACAAGTTCATTGCAAGATCTGCAGTGGGGGAAGGTCCAACCATAGCCCCTTCCCTCCTTTCTGCCTTGGTTTTCTCCCAAGGAAATGGGGAATGCTGAGAGCAGCCCTTTGCCAAAAAGTATTTTGAGGTTGATGGACAACAAAACACTGCAGCATTGTTTCATCTCTGGCTGTCTTCCCTGGGGGCAGCTTTTGCATTGCTTCCCCATAACCCTTCCTACAGCTGATTGACCCAACAGCACCTTATGTTTGATGAGGACTTTCATGCCAAGTTGGTTAAAAAGAAATAAGTAACATAATTAGCTACCAAAGCAACACCAATACAACCAAGGTGATCAAGGTGCCATGGGCAGAAGGCCACAAAAGTGATTAGAGGGCTGGAGCACCTCTCCTATGAGAAAAGACTAAGAGGGCTGGGGTTGTTTAGCCTGGAGAATGCTCTGAGGAGACCTTATTTACCTTTGACACTGTCTCCCACAGTAAACTCCTGGAAAAGCTGGCAGCCCACGGCTTGGACAAGAGCACTCTTCGCTGGGTCAGGAACTGGCTGGATGGTCAGGCCTGGAGAGTGATACTGAATGGTGCAGCATCCAGCTGGTGGCCAGTCACCAGTGGTGTCCCTCAGGGGTCTGTACTGGGACCAGTTTTGTTCAATATTTTTATTGATGACATGGATGAGGGTATTGAGTCCTTCATTAGTAAATTTGCAGATGACACTAAGCTGGGAGTGTGTGTAGATCTATTGGAAGGTAGGAGGGCTCTGCAGAGAGACTTGGATCGGTTGGATGGATGGGCAGAGTCCAACAGGATGAAATTTAATAAGTCTAAGTGCCGAGTTCTGCATTTTGGCCACAAAAATCCCCTACAACATTACAAACTGGGGACAGTGTGGCTGGACAGTGTCCAGGTGGAAAGGGACCTGGGGGTGCTGATCGACAGCCGACTGAATATGAGCCAGCAGTGTGCATTGATGGCCAAGAAGGCCAACGGCATCCTGGCCCGCATTAGGAACTGTGTGACCAGCAGGAACAGGGAGGTCATTCTTCCCCTGTACTCGGCACTGGTGAGGCTGCACCTTGAGTACTGTGTCCAGTTCTGGGCCCCTCAGTTTAGGAAGGACATTGAGATGCTTAAGCGTGTCCAGAGGAGTGCAACAAGGTTGGTGAGGGTCTTGGAACACAAGCCCTATGAGGAATGATTGAGGGAACTAGGGTTGTTTATCCTGGAGAAAAGGATACTTAGAGGTGACCTTATTGCTCTCTACAACTTCCTGAAAGGAGGTTGTAGACAAGTGGGGGTTGTTCTCTTCCACCAGGCAGCAACTGACAGAACAAGAGTATTAAAAAAAATGCCCTAGGGTATATTACCCTGTCCCGCAGCTGCAGGGAGGAGGAGAGAAGATCCAGCAGGCAGGAATTGTGCGGCAAGATTGATTGATTTAATTATTTTACAAACTCTTTTATAGACTTTTTTCTTCATAGTCTAATTGGACAAAGGATCAGCCACCCCTTGGGGTGATTGGCTAAAATCCTAAAACATCCATTGTCAAAATATTTTTCTACTATACCATAAACAAGACTTTTCAAGGTTGCAGGTGGCTTGGTCGTTT
>NW_008239645.1:38432-44428 GCF_000691975.1 Corvus brachyrhynchos
GGTAGAATCACCATCTCTGGATGTGTTTAAAAAAAGACTGGACATGGCACTTGGTGCCATAGTCTAGTTGAGGTGTTTGGGCATGGGTTGGACTCGATGATCTTGGAGGTCTCTTCCAACCTTGTTATTCTGTGATTCTGTGATATTGCAGCCTTTCAGTACTTAAATGGGGTGTAGAAAAAAGATGGGGACAGACTTTTTATCAGGGCCTGTTGCAATAGGACAAGGGGTGATGATTTTAAACTGAAAGAGGGTAGAAGATTGATACTAGATAGAAGGAAGAAATTTTTTATGATGAGGGTCGTGAAACAGTGGCACAGGTTGCCCAGAGAGGTGATGGATGCCTGTGCTGGTTTGAAAGTAAACCATTGTGAGAAATTAACCCCACACAAATACCTTGCAAGAGATTTCAAGTCAGAGTTACGATTTAATAGAAAGATTACGATGAATGCAACAATACCGAAAAACTGCCTTAAAACCACAAAGTCAGAGTACAACCTGGCCCCTGTTAGTCAGGGTGGTGGTCACAGTCCGATTAAACAGTGGTTCCCGTGCTGTTGAAGTGATGGTTGCAGTCTTGTCAAAAGTGGTGGTCCTGCAGAAGGTCTGGTCCTCCTGTAGAAGTTCAGGTCCTCCTCTGGATGTCCAGTGGTGGTGGTGTCCCAAGTCCCCAAACTGCCTAGATTATATAAGGTGGAGTTCAGGTGGTACCTTCCCCAGGGCGGGGAGTTTCACAATGGAATGATGCAATCCTATTAGTCATAGGATATTTTTGGAGTTCCTAAAGGTCGTTCCAGCTGCCTATTCAACTGGTGCCTTTTTGGTTCATTATGGCCCATTAACAGAGAGAAAGAGACCCCTTCAGGATGGGTGGGACTGTGCTGCTGCTTCCCCGGAGGGAGTTATCAGGGCTGAGTCATTGGTGTGAAGAAAAAGAAACAATACACTGCATTGCAAGGTTGCCCCTTTTTTCTTATCTCATTCAAAGGCTAAAAGCCTGAGGGGTGGGGTGTGCACTGGACAGCTGTTGCAAACAACCCACCATTAACAGTTCACCAAGAATAACGTAGATGGGTGTAGAATACATAGTTTGCTTACACCTGTGCTAGTTTGGAGAAATTTGGAGGAAAATATCCTCTGATAGAAGGCAGGTTACAACCACCCCTCCCCCACTAGGTTTGGAGAAAAAAAAAAATTTCCTCAGAGGAAAGTGAAAGAGATAAAAAACTATTTATTTAACAAACACACAGGAAAAGGATAATAATGCTAAATAATAAAACCTCTCACTGTGGAGAGAAACCTGGGAAGATTTCAGAGTCCTTCTGTAGGTGTGGTATCTTTCCTCCTCCTCGGAGCTGAGTCGATGTGGGCCCACCTCCGGGGCCTCGGTGGAAAATTCTCCCAATGTGTTCTGATGTTGAAACAGTCCAGAAGAGAAGAAGGGAAAAACCGAAGTCCCAGGAAAAACAAAGTTCAACTCACTGTCTCCCTCCGGAGAAAAGAGCCGAAAGCTGGCTGAAAAGTAAGCAGAGTGCTTCCTCCGCTCCTCTCGCCGCAGCAGAAGCAGAGGAGTGTGTATCTGTGTCCTTGAACAACTGTTTTGAAAAGTTTGCTCGGTTTTTTTCTCTCCCCCCCTCAGGCTCAGTTTAAAGGCATAGAAAGGCACAAAATTAATTTCTGGGCATAGAGCAGCGATAGGGGATACACATCAGAAAGTCACCCCAAGACAACACCTCACAACTCAGGACAATGCCCCATCCCTGAAAACATTCAAGGCCAGGCTGGACGGGGCTCTGAGCAACCTGGTCTAGTGGAAGGTGTCCCTGCTCATTGCAGGGGGTTTGGACTAGACTGCCTTCCCTTCCAACCCAAACCATTCTATTGATCCCAGAGCCGGCACTGCTAAATGCTTCTGTTGATAGTCTTATGGTCTTGCTTTCAAAATGGCAAAACCTGTTTTAAATGCTGACTCCCACTTTGCTGAACACAACCAAAGAGCTAAGGTAGTGCTCAACAGGCACTTAGACTGCAGGCACAGCTACAGCCACATCAGCACTTTAATTCTCATGATGTGAAAAGAAGGATTGTTCAAAATAAGCAAAAGGAGGTATTTTTTTGTTGTGGTGACCCAGCCCACTGCTGGGCTGGGGCAGGCGAATGTCAGTCAATTCAGGGCTCTCCCTTGGGTGGGTTTCCCCACCCAGGACCGGGACACTGAGGGTGGGGGGATGGGGGGCTGGGGCAGGCGAATGTCAGTCAATTCAGGGCTCTCCCTTGGGTGGATTTCCCCACCCAGGACAGTGACATTGAGGGTGGGTCGATGGGCGGCACAGAGACCTAAGCCACATCCCCCTGGGCAGCGCCCAGGACAAACCCGCCTCCCCCTGTTCGGTAAAATTCTCTGTTACTTTATTGTTCATGGGCTCCTTGTTGTAACTCCTGCCTCCCGGTTTCCCCCATTGGTTCTTGTTGAATTGTATCCTCCCCCTAGCTTGTATCTCATTGGTTGCCTTCCCTTTCCCCGCGGTTTTCAAACCCCCTATAAAACTGAAAGCGTTAAGTCACTGAGGGCCATTTTCTGGTTGCTGGACTTCTGACAATAAACCTGCTAGAAGCCAGACCAGAAGCCCCTCTCTTTTCCTTTGCCTCTAGATTAACGCGAGCCCAGACCATCAGGTCCCTGAAGTGCCTCCTTTGTGGAGGAACCAGAACGCGCGCCCAGCCAGCGCCTTTCTGCTGCTGAAGCCGGTCCTGTAGGATGTCACAGAAGTAATGCTGCATTCTCTTCTGACTGAGGACACTTCAGAGCTCGTGGAAACAAGCCAGGGACAGCGTTATTTCTTCACATAATGCACAGCTAAACTGTGGAGATATGTTATAGGAAATGTAAGTACCAGGAGTTTACAAGGCTTCAAAAAGCACACTGCCCAATTCATGAAAAGAAAATCCATCAGGAGCTACTGTACACAAAGGTGCTCGTATGTGGTGCTGTAGATCCTCAAAGTGTAAATTCCTGGAGAATCATTTCATTTGGAACCTTAAGACCATCAAGTCCAAGCATTAAGAAAAGGAGAGCACTGCTGGGAAGCAGCATTACATGCATACCCTATTCTCACACTTCTGGAGTCCATTACTGGTCACCAAGCCAGGTGGTCTGGTGTGACCCATCACAGCTCTCCTCCTGCTCTTAATGACCTCCCAACCAGCTCCAGCATGCCACTTGCACATCTAATTGCAAATTAAAAACTCCTGCCCCTCTGCTGATGCAGGATGGCATGGAAACCATAAGATGAGTTATCTCCCAACTGGGTGGAGGGATTGCAGCTCAAAGCACTCTTCACACACAACCAGCAGCACACGCAGGCAATTACTGCTGCTCAGCTCATGTGCCGTAATTCATTAAGCCACAGTAACACAATCACCCCTCTGAACCCTTTTAGGAACAAACCACTGAGATAATATTATCCTCCAGGGACCTGCAGTTCAGAGAATTAATTTAGTCTATTAACTCCCAGCGATGTTGCAGGCAATCAAACCAAAAGAAATTATGACCTGTGTCTAAATTGCCTGTACCCAACCCTTCAGGTGATGTCCTGCAACCACCAGGTCTGCTTGGGCAGGTGGAGCAAGTACCAACTGTTTACTCGGGATTTTCATGCATATGAACACTTAATCCTTGAGGAACTTCATTGTGAAGGACTAGCACTCCAATAAGTTCTTCACCTTGTTCTTCAGGATGGTCAGCTTCAGCCAGCACAGCTTTCTTAGTCCTATGGTTTAGTTTTAGGTAGTCCTGCAAGGAGCAGGGAGTTGGACTTGATGATACCTATGGGATCCATCCAACTTGAGTTATTCTACGATTCCTTTCTGAGATGAACATTTAGTGCAGTTGTTCCTGAAAACATGGCCTGTCCTTCACTGCTTCACAGTTTCCAAATCTTAAACAGGACAGTGACTATCATTTTAACAGCATCTCTGCTTAGGTGCTTTCAGCTTCCTAGAAGTTTTTACATCTTTACACTCTAAACACTATGCTTTAGCTACATGCTACTATTGCTGCTGATCCTTGCAGGAAAGTATACTACCAGGCTTACTATTGTCCTTTAAAAAAAAAAAAAAAGTTATTGCTCCTGAGTTTCCTCAAGAGAAGAGCTCACCCACAAACGGCAGCTTTTCATCGCCACCATTACACTGGCTCAAGTCTGCACCCTGCTCAACATGGACAGCTGTGACATCCCCAGTGGACTTGGGATGTTCCCTCTGCACCCCAAAAGAGAGTCCCTGTGGTGGCTTCACCAAAACCCCCATCAGCTCCCAGGAGGGCATGGAGAAGACAGGAGCATAAGGAGGAAGATGAAAACCTGATTTCCAGATGCTGCTTCAAGGGTTCAGACTGTTGCCAGAATGATTTTTGCTTTTATATTTCCTTCATATATATTCATAGCTCTGTAGACTATTTTGTATAGTTATATAGTTCCTAGCTAGCCCCAATACTTTTCCCTACCTTTTCAGTACCCTGATAGAAAGACAAAACATATTCCAGGGCTCCTATCCTATCTTAGTTCTTCCTGGCAACCAAGGTTGAGACCAGCTCTTTGAGACATATTTTTATAAACAAAGTTTAGTTCCCATCTGAGGGGGGAGGATTTAGAAGGGGATTGAACGGGGGGGGAATTGCCTCACCACTTGTGCTCCTAATTGGTGATTTTTGTCAATTATGCTAATTTGCTAAACTTATAAAACTGTATTCACCCCGCGCGGGGGGTGGGCATTTTGGGTATTTTCCATATCTGCCCCTTGGAGGCCTCCAATAGACCAGCCTTTATATTACCTCCTATACTAATATTATCTCAGAAGTGTGTTGTTTCATTTCTAGGTTCTTTAAGGCATCAAGACCCACACACTGCTAAACCTAATTAATTTGATTTGGAAATCCTACTAAGAAGGAAAAGAGTGCTTCAACCTTTTCAATTCCTTTCCTTCCTCTCTCTTTCTTCTGTTTAAACACCATTTGTTGAGTTCAGTAAATATGCTGCAAGTCATTTAGCTTGATGCTAGTTTTCAGCAAGTACCCAGTTCATCAAAAACATTTTGTTTTGTTCCAGTTAGGAACAGCACTTCACCACTAAAACAACATCTTAATATTGTTGCTTTCTTTAATAAACATCCTCTCCTCTCATTGCAAAGCCTTCAGTAAATGGCCCTGAAAGAACAAAAGACATTTCTGCGTTGGCTTCTTTTCTTTTCTGAAAATCTCTATTAAACAATGAAAAAGCAAATGTGTCACTATTATACTCGGTAATTATGAACTCATTTCTATTCACTCGCCCAGCAGGAGAGGTTTGTCCTGGTGACCTCTGGGAACAGGTTTCTAGGGCTTTTCCAAAATTTCACAACCTTAAACCTGTCATATTCATGTCAGCTTTAAAACACATTCAACTTCACCCAAAACAACTTGCAATCTTAAAATCCAGGGTGAGGACCATTCCTGTGACAATTTTTGTTTGTGAAAGGAGCCCTAGTGCTGGCCATGAATAGATTGGCAGAGAGTGGCTCTGGAAATAGCACAACCCTTCAAGACAGCATGAAAATTGCATCAATACTGGCTGTCAGTTTATTGTCAAGTGTCATACATGAAATCCCTATTTGTGCTTGGTCTTTGCATATTAAGTGCTTTAATTACCTAATTTGGAGTTAATTATTTTTAAATTGAATGTTACAATTAACCCATCAGCCCAGGTACAAAAATCCAGTTCCATTATCAGTGTTTTCATTTGTTTAAAGTAGTTTATTAATAGAGTTGCACCCTTCCCAGTTAAAATTTTCCCAGTAAAAAAATCACAAACTTGCCCTTTTCAAACTTCAAACCACTGGTACACCATAAGAGTTACCTTTCCTGTGTTTACTGTATACTTTTACAAGTGTTTTGAGGTGTGTTGGATGTATTTTAATACTTTTTGTAGGTGTTTCACTTGCATTTTGATTCCAAGGCCAAA
>NW_008239645.1:44655-46465 GCF_000691975.1 Corvus brachyrhynchos
ACTGCAAGTTCTTTTTCTCTACCTGAGGTCTAGTGCTGTCTCAGCCAGAAGATCTCATATCCCTGCACTCCTGGGGCATACCATCTACTGAGCCATAGGATCCCAAATTTTTATATTTTTCTGATTTCTGTAATTTTTCCATTTTTCTGTTTTCAATAAATTAATCTTTTTAAGAGTTGTCTCATTTCTCACAACGAGTTCTAAAATAAATACCTTGCATTACACACTCCCCAGTGATGGTCAGGCTTCTCTTAGCAATCTTTCCAGCACAAAAACTACCTGGCCCGAAGCGGATGCCTGCAAGTGTGATCCCAACCTCTTGACTTGCAAATGGGATGTTTGTGGGAACAAGCACAGAGATTTCTTTTAGTCAAGTCCTGCTGAGAAAACATTTTGTGAGGCAAAATGCTGGGACAACTTGGTTATATGTATATGTTTCTTAGTTATATATGTGTTTATATATGTAACTTTAAGCAGAGAGTGAAAGATTAAGGACAAGAAGGAAAAACATTTTTTTATAAAAGAACAAACAGTGGACAGGAAGATAATTCCTGAGAACTCAAAATTATATAATAATGTATGTGGAATAGCAGATTTTCACATAAAATAAAGGAATATTGTCCTTTAAATACAAGCTAGAAAAAATAGCTTTAAAATTCACACATAGGACTACAAGCCACACTGCTTTAGGGTCCATTCCCAATCCTCCCAGGATTTTATGTGCCCATGATTCACCTAGCCATATATATTTCTTTTCTCTTAACATTTAGGACCAAATCCAAGGGAGCATATATGCAACCACAGCACAGCCTAGGCAGAGCTGAGGACTCTGCAGCTTGTCAACTCATTCCTAATGATGCCATGATGATTTTTTGCCTTTTCTTTTATACCCCTTTTATATACCTTTTTATAGCTTTTGTATTCTTAGTGCTTTTTGCCGGCATTCTTAGACTTATTTGTCAAGCTAGGAGACTAAACATCTTAGAAGCTTCGTAGCTAGGGATCAGAACGCCCCAGACCCCAAGGTCCTCTCCAGAACACGTTCTGTAAACCAAGATAGAACCATCCAGGGGAAAGCTCCTTGCTCACTCGAGCCTCTCATTGGGGAATCTTTGATAGATATGCTAATTAGTAAGATTTAAAATGTTATATTCTATCTATTGTGCATGTGCACTGCAGAGTGCATGGGGGTGCATTCGACCTGGACGTAGCGCACCTAAGGATCCTTGTTACAGTGGTGATACTGTAACACGATGTATCAAACAAGGAGGTCCATGGAAAAGAAATATATATGGACCAATTCTTGATAGATGTTTCAGAGAGATGTTTCTTTCTCCAGCCACATGGCCGGGGCTCTGCCGAAGAACTGTGGCAATCATGGGACCCGAGGGTCCTTGCCCGCGCAGGGGAACACAAAACAACCAATGGGGAACGAGGCTGACCAGGGGCTAGGGAAACCCCATGCCTCCCCCCCAGGGCCCCTCTCCCAAGGCTACATAGCAGGGGGAAGGGACCCCGATAGATCCTTAAAAAGAGATTTAACATTAAAAACAACTGAATAAACATAACAAGAACAGTTTCAAAACAATACAAGCCACCCTCCTGAGTCCTTAAATGTCCAAACAGATTCTCTGGAACATCTTAAGGCAGACAGAAGGGACACAGGACTCTCCGGGCATGCTTTGTGGGGAAACTGAGGTAGGAGAGGGTTTAATTTCTTCCCTCCCCCTTTTCATCCCCCACTCGGCATTGGAAAGGGATTTTTGGGGAAACAATTGGCAAAAGCATGGTTTTGTGAGGGAAACCATGG
>NW_008239645.1:47316-49409 GCF_000691975.1 Corvus brachyrhynchos
CAGTGTTCCAAAAGTCTTTGGTAAGAATCAAATCCCAAGAAATGTAGAAAAAGTTCTTAAACAACCATGCCAGGAAGTGTTTCAGTTCCTTTTGAGCTTGAATTAAGCTAAAATTTACAAATCGTTGTTCAAGAATCTTTTCAAGTTTAAGATAAATGTCCATATGCGGCTCTGAGAGCCAAGAGTCTTCCCATGGTTCCTCCATAGTTTAGATATGGAATAGCAAAACAAAAAAAAGAAGAGGAAGCCAAAGTTTCCAGGGTTTACTCACACAAATCAGTCGCTTAGGGATCGGGGATCATTCTGCTCACAATTCTCCACCATTTGTTACAGTGGGGATACTGTAACACGATGTATCAAACAAGGAGGCCGTGGAAAAAAAATATATATGGACCGATTCTTGATAGATGTTTCAGAAAGATGTTTATTTCTCCAGCCACATGGCCGGGGCTCTGCAGAAGAACTTTGGCAATCACGGGACCCGAGGGTCCTTGCCCGCGCAGGGGAACACAAAACAACCAATGGGGAACGAGGCTGACCAGGGGCTAGGGAAACCCCATGCCTCCCCCCCAGGGCCCCTCTCCCAGGGCTACATAGCAGGGGGAAGGGACCCCGATAGATCCTTAAAATAAATACAGAGGTAAAATCCCTTTTTCCCTTCTAACCTGTCGACGATTGAATGACGGATCCAGACCAGCTGGGAATCTGAATCGTTTATTCAAAGGAGTGAATTGGTTTTATACACTTTTCTAAGGCACAGTATTTCCTTATATGGCGTGACCTATCCCATGTTGCCACATCAGCAACACACTTTCTCAGTGTCCTTTTATGGGGCAGTCACTCACTGTTCACTCATCTGTCAGCTCCCAGCAGGCTCCTCTCTGTAGGGGTCTGCCATGTGACACCTCCCCCCAGGGTCCGGAGGAGACAAGACTCTCTGTGCCGCCATGTGCTCCTTTGTTTTGCCATGTGCCTCTGCAGGCAGGTTTTACAGCTCACAACCTAATTCTCTCTTAAAATTCCCCATACTAACCGTATTTGATTCTTGATTTTAAGACCAGGAAAAGGCATCACCAAAAATCCCACCCAACCCCAAGGGTTTGGATCAGCTCACGTTTCGACTGAAATCTTAGTGTCAAAAGCATCCCTACTGGGCATGTTTTGAAATGGCATCATCTCCTCAGACCCCTCCAGTTAAGCCAGCTCCTGCCTTAGGACGTAACAGATACATCAACTGTGCATCTACCTACCAGTTCTCTTCTAAAAGAGACCTTCTAGAAGAAGGTAAAAATTGCTAATTGAAGTGAAAATGAGTTAGGGGTCGTAGCAGGAGTTGACAATGCCTTTAAGGGGCTCAGGGCTAAACCCTTCCATCTATGATGACAACAGTTTTGTTGACACCTGTTTATGAAAAACCAAGGGCAAAAAAAGCCTACTACACATTTCACCAGGGCTGCTGAAACACCAGTGACTGGTGTCAACTCTTGCTCATTAACGGCACCAAGCACGCTTGGCTGGTAGACCTTGGTAGGGTCTACCTACCCAGCTGATGGTTAAGGGGCTTTCTCTGTTCAGTGAAGTCAGGCAGCCTCAACAAGGATGCCTTGGTTTGAAAGACAGGTGTCTGCTAAGGAAGGCAGGAGCCTCCCTTGGAATGGAAAATGTAACCCACTTCCCTCCAAATTGTTATCATTTTAAAATAAAGGGTCTTTCAGGCAAAGATATGAGAAATAGGAATAACAGTTCTTTACTACTATGTATAACAAAGCAAACAAACAACAGTAACTATGGCAGTAACAACAAACAACCAGGAACCCAGTAACAGCCTTGTCAGCCACAGGCACTTTCCCCTTTGGTTTAGTTATGGCCACAGCCTTCAGGGGCACCGGTAGCTCCTGGTGGGCAGGGCAGGTGCGATGATTCCCCTGCGGCTGCAGGGGGCGCTCCGGCGCAAGCTCAGGGAGCACGCGGCACTGGCAGCTTGGATGAGACGGGAAAGGATGGAAGAAAGGCTTGCTTTACAAACCCCTTGGGGCAGCGGATCCCCCAGCCCCAGCAGGACTCTTGGAAGCAGACAGCTGGCACAGCAGGGA
>NW_008239645.1:49477-52663 GCF_000691975.1 Corvus brachyrhynchos
AGGCAGGGAGTGGCCGGGCTCCCAGCGGGGCAGGGAAAGGTGGGCTCAGGATCCCGAGGTTTTTCCCCTGAGGCACCCGAGAAGATGGTGAAAAGCCCCACTTTTAGTAAGGTAGGGTGTTGAATAGGGTCCCAATGCAACGGCCGCTCCCACGAGCAAAGCTCCACTCATGGTAGAAGAAAGGGAGCAGAAGGCAGAACCCTGCAGTGGTGATGAATTTTCCCCACAGCGACCGCAGCTTCTCTCCCCTCTGAACGCTGAGAGAACAAGAGAGCTAGGGGCTCCACCCAACCCCTTTTTCCCAGTCCAAATCTCTCGGCATCTTTGCCCTACACTAGAAAACTCCAGGTAAAAGAGAGTAACCAGCTGGACCCCTCCCTCGTGCTGTGGCCATGTCTTTTGTCTCTCTTAAGTATCCAGTCGTTATTGTCTCCTAGCAACACATATGGGAGAAAATTATTTAAGAGAAAAAAAACAAAAGAAGAACTCCTAAAACCCCAACAAAGGAGTTGAGCTAAAAGTGGGTGAGGGATCCTCATCAGCCATGTGCATCTTCCAGGTACAGACACAAGGAAATTATCTTCAGACACCAGAAATACTTATGGTAAGCATGGTCTGAAGTGGAGACTGCTGCCCCCAAAGCTTCTCAAGAAGTGGCAAGGTGGCACTCTCTGCAAACATAAAAATCTCTTGGTGGAAACCCTTGCTTTCCTTGGCTGAGAAGGGATTTCCCCTCCATGAGATGGGAAAAATGGGATGCCCAGTTTCAAGTCTTTGTTCTCGCTGAAGAGACCCCAGAAACAAATCCCTGTCTCAGCGCTTCCTCCAGTGCAAGATGTTTTGGCTCAACTCCTGCCACGGCTCTTTGTTTTTCACACTTCCTTGGTTCCGGTCAACATGGGAAGGCAAAATAAATCAAGGAAACCTGTTCTTATAAGATGGCCAGACTAATTTTTTTTGTGTTGGGGTGAACCATCCTCCAAACTCCACTGACCACATCCCCTCTGAGCATAAAGGGAACTTTGGCACTCAGTTCATATATGATTAACATAGTTATGGACACATGGAGTAGGATCCAGATGGTGGTGCAACTGGAGATGCTTTATGCCATCTTGTCTGGCTCCCACTCCATTTTGGTGCAGGTGTCACAAGGTCTGGTGTCTGCCAGCTCCTTGCATGGATTTCACTATATGCTAGGGTATCTGAAATAGCACCTGAGATCATGGAGGTGAAGCCCAGAAGTTTGATAACAGTAGCATGTTTTGCCAGTGATACATAAAGTCTTTCAATCAGCTGCAGAGATGGAGAAAAACAATCAGCAAAAGCCTCCTGATGCTATAAAGTCTACTGGCAGCTTGGCAAATCATGTTAAATTTAGTCTGCAGGACAGGTATTGTGGGGTATGCCAAGCCCCTGCCCTGGAGGAAGGCCTGCTGATAAGGAGATTGCACAACCTCCCAGCAGAATCCCCTTGGAAAAGGCAGCACTTTTCGGTTATGGTGAGAGAGGACACAGAACCGTGATCCTCTAGGAGACCCTATGTAGATCCTTTGTAACCCATTGGCTTTTACCCTCTCACACTCACCTTTGTATCCCCATAAAAGAATTCCGGCTAGCTCAGTGTTATAAATAAAATATGTAATTCGTGCTATTATATATAAAACTGAAATATAATTAGACCCTACAGAGACCGAGTTTCTAAATCCCTGCACCAGCCTGGCTGAGAGAAAAATTTCACAACACTAAAAGTATTTCTTTCACAAGAAGTGAGGATTCCACCTAGGTGGGGTTGGATCTTATCCCCGGGACATTTGCACCATGACGACTTGATCACCACACTCTGATATCTACATCGCATCTGATAAGGAATCGGACATTCCGGGAACTAAAAATAACTGTTCCAGGAACCAGAGATGGCCCATCCATCAGCAGAAATGGCCCACTCATCACCCAGGATGGACAATTCATCAGACCCAGGAAAGGCTTTGTGCAGCCCAACTCCGGGACAAGAAAACTTCATGAATAGGAGAAGAATAGAATTAATTCGGACTCTACCCAAAAACTGTGTAAGAAGGGACCAGCCGAAGCAGCACTGTGAACTTGGGAGGTCTGGTGCGATAGAGATCAGATCTATGCATGTTCACCCAGCTCCGACCCCGGGCTCCCTGCTGTTTTTCTCGATCGTGGCGTTTGAAACCGATATTTCGGTCGCATAATAAATGTCATTTCTTTATAAATTTTGATTGGGCAATTTTGTTTATATTAGTTTGGTGACCCCGACGTGATCCGATTTGGGGTACCGCAGACCCCTTTTCGCCCAGGAGGCGCTCTGCTAATTTTTCTAGCGGTCTGGCCAGACAGGGGACCCTGCGGACCAATCGGATCAACGAACCTAATTTAAAGTAGCACCCCGATCGAGAAAAGGAAATAAAACGAGCTCTCATGGAACTCGGGGGGGACCCAGGGTGGGATCCCCGGAGCCGCTGCAGGGTAATTCACTCATAAAAATCTACGTGCACGAAGAATCCACGCAGGAAAACAGACCGTAAGTATTGCGTGGTTGAGTGAGGGCGACCGAGCGTGTGTGTGAGACGCGATATTGTCACGAAGCGAGTGTGGACCCCAAGATCGCAGTTCCTCTCTCCCGCGAGGGAAGAGGTCGGTCACGGGGGAAGCCAAAGAAAAACCTAATTCTTTTCCACACGTCAAGCCCGAATAAATCGAGAAATTCGGGGGATCGGTCGCAGGATGGCTAGGGGGAAGGGTACGTCCTTTCTCGAGTTCAAGGACTGGTAAGCCCCCCAGTCTCGGACTTATTTAGTCCAGGTAAAAGTCAGAACTTCGAGAGCAGTTACCGGAGGAAAACCCCCAGACCGGTCCTCTGCGAGGGCTACTATAGCGGTAACAGATTAAATACAAATTCGAAACGGTACCGAATTCAGGAACTTAGAGGACTCTGCGCAAAGTCCAGGTAAGAAGTAATTTTTTTATCTCTCTTTAAGATGAAACAGAAAAAGAGTAAAATGCCGAGAAAACCCCAAGAAGAATCAGGGGGTGGGAAGGAACAAGGGATACCTGAAATCCCGAGAAATAGTCCCTAGGCTGGAACATTGTGGGGACTGTCCCGAAGCATTGCCCCCCCCAGCCCCGAGCCCAGGCTCCTGTTGCGCCGCCGCTCCCCGGGCC
>NW_008239645.1:53554-53933 GCF_000691975.1 Corvus brachyrhynchos
TTGTAGTGAGCTTATACAAACTAACCATAGAAGATAAAGACAAGGTGAATCCGAAAGTTGAGTATACCAAAGGAGAGGCAGGCAGAATAGAAATGACACCCATTCGTATTGAGATTAAAAGGCGAGAAGATCTGATTAGGGGTTAAACAATATCCTCTTCCTATAGAAGGGAGAAAGGGACTAAAGCAAGTAATAGCTGGGGCGCTGTTCCCCACGGTCCCCTAATCCGTGCACTTTGCTGGGTGACACCCCCGCTCAGATACCTGGTGTAGCGTGGTATACTTGAGAGGTGCCTTTTGGACTTGTACTCTGACAGAGGAAAGCTGGGATTGTTACACTTTTCGGTGGGGGGGATCCAGGAACCCGCTGGGGGCGGCGG
>NW_008239646.1:0-2371 GCF_000691975.1 Corvus brachyrhynchos
AAGGGGAGCTAGATCTGAATTTGTGATTCCCAGTAAGGGCCTTACCCAATTAATAACTCCTAATAATTTCTATGCTTCATGTCATGTAGAAATTTTGTTTTGAATTTGTAATTGCTGTGGCTGTACAGTTTGGGATCTGTAGAGGGATTCCTTGTGGAACAGGGGCATAGGATACCTCAGGAGAGCTTGGGCATCCCAGGGCTGTTGCAGAAGTACCCCTGACTAAGGGCCGAGGTTTCTTTCATGTTCTTGTTTTTCAGCTGCAATGAGAATATCATCCATATAGTGATATAGTAACACATGAGGCTTTGCCTGTCGTACTGGGCTAAGGGCCCATGCGACAAACCACTGACAAATTGTAGGGCTGTTTTTCATCCCTTGGGGTAAAACCACCCAGTGGTATCTTTGCAAAGGCTCTTGCATATTCAAGCTGGGCACAGAAAAGGCAAATCTCGGTGCATCCTCTGAGTGCAGAGGAATTGTAAAAAAGCAATCTTTTAAATTGATGATTGTCAAGTGCCAATCTCAAGGAATCATAGTAGGTGATGGGAGTCCCGGCTGCAGGGCTCCCATGTCTTCCATGACTGCATCTATTTTTCTGAGATCATGAAGCAAACACCACTTACCACTCTTTTTCTGAATGACAAATACAGGAGAATTCCAAGAACTTGTGGAGGGGACAGTACGTCCTGCTTGTAGTTGTTCTTTAACTAAATTTTGTAAAGCACACAATTTTTCAGTTTGCAAGGGCCACTGAGGAACCCCAATTGGGTCGTTAGTTTTCCAGACCACCTTTAGGACAGTGTGCTATTCAGTGGCCCCTACAAAAAGTCAGATCCAATCCTGACTCCCACTTGAGAAAGCATGTCACGGGCCCATAACACCATGGGAATTTGCAAAACAAAAGGCTTGATGGTAGCAATATGTCCATCAGGACCCACAATTTGAATGAAATCTTTACTTTGGAAGCTGGTACTGTTCCCCCCAATACCAGTGAGTGCTTGGGGGACTGCAGTAAGTGACCACGTATGGGGCCACTTAGCTTGTGAAATGACTGTAACATCAGGTCCCGTATCAATAATACCTGTGAGCGTGACATGCTGTCCCTGCTGGGACAGTTTACACTTACAAGTGGGATGCTGTAGTTAACTGCTGAGCCCAAAAGATTTGAGGTGCTCCTGTGGATCCAAAGCCCTCCTCCCCCCTCTGTTTTTGCACTGTGTTAGTAGGCATTGATGCTGTAAAAAATATTAAGTGAGCAATTTTGGACCCTTGGGGTACAGTAAATGGGGGAAAGGGAGTCCAGACCATGATTTTGATTTCTCCTAGAAAGTCTGCATCAATCACACCTGGAAGTACAAACAGTCCCGTTAAAGTAGTTGAAGAGCACTCCAAAAGCAACGCACTCCATCCTTGTCCTAAAGGTCTGTTGACCCCTGTGGGGATCAGATGGACGGAGGAGTCTAAAATAGTTACTGTAAATACGGTGATGAGATCCAAGCCGGAACTACCAGAAGTGTCTGGTTGCAAGGCTGAAACACTCCTGCTGCTGCTGAGGGGGTCGGCTGAGGGATTTGTGTCTGCGCGCAGGGCCGACTCCCGCTCTGTTTCGCGTTTCCTGGAATTGGTTTGCCGTCAATATCATATTTAGACCGACACTAATTCGCAAAATGCCCCCCCTTTTCAGCAGCGCGGGCAAACTCCAGGTTTTTTGGACTTTGCTCCCTTTGAGGCATAGCAGTCTTTCTTAAGGTGACCCGGCTTTCCACAGCCGAAACAAGTCTGTCCCGTGGGACCAGGAGCCGCCTTAAGAGCAGCAAAGGCAGCAGCCATGGCTTCATATTTGTGTTCAACTGTTCCTATACGATTGCAAGCTTCAACCATTTCTACAATTATGGGGATTTAAAGTGGCCTTAAGACCTTCTGGCAGTCTGAATTCGCATTCTCAACCTCCAATTTTAAAAGAATAACTTCGCAGGCCTCCTGATGGGCTACCTGTCTCTCTAACGCCTGTCGCAATCGGTCTATGAACTGCATGTAACTCTTTCGGCCCCTGGGTTATGGATGTAAAAGACTTTTGCGGCTTGCTAACATCGGGGACTTTCTTGAAAGCACGATATGCATCATCTTTAATATAATTTAGGGCTTCGCACAGGATATCCCATGCTTGGGTTTCTGGTGCAGTGTGGAAGGTATCTTTTCAGCTTTATACCGGCTAGCGCTTGTATTTCAATGCCTTAGAAAGCCTCGAGCAGCCTAGAGAGGTAGCACGGGCGATCTAGCACTTTAGTAGCTCTAGAATCGGTACCTGAATCAGCTGCAGAGCAAATACCATCAGCAGAAGCAAAGAGGGAGAAATATAGCTCCCTGC
>NW_008239646.1:2515-3320 GCF_000691975.1 Corvus brachyrhynchos
GACTGGGGGCGGACCCGGGGTGACCGGCCAATCAGATACTGCGAAAGAGTTTGAGTTACATTTGGTTTTGCCTGCGCTTAGAACAAAGGAGCTCGGAGCACATGGGCAGGAGCACGTGTCTTTGTGAGGGGGAGGGGAAGCTCAGAACAGGCAGCAACAGTGCAGAATGCTGGCCCGTTCCCATAAGGTGGTCAAATGTTAAAGCTGTGAGCTGTTGATTTGCATTCCCCACGTAAGTTTGCAATCTCACTTCTAATACCTCCTCCACTCTGCTTCCCAAAGCGCATACTGCATAGGCGAAAGGAGCAGCTGGGAAAGAGATTTTAAATTGTGGGGGGTCATAACATAAGAATTGAGCAGAGTAGAAAGCATATTAGTGAAATAAGGAGAGGAAATACCATAATCAGTTACGCAAAGTCTTAATTCCTTAATAACTGAAAAAGGTAGTCCGTCCCACGGTGGTGGTCCCTGGCCGTGATATATTACTGGTGCTACTATAGCTTGAGCTATGTCTAAGTGACCAGATTCCAACGCTCTTTGTTTCAACTTGCCCCAGTTGTTATGTAAATGAGGGCGATTTAGCTCAGGCTCCTTCTCAGGATCTACATATTCATAGTCAAAGGGGTCGTCTCCAAATTCCGAGTCCCCATCAGAAGCGACGAACTGGAGCGCCGGCGGCTCGTGTTCGCGTGGGTGGTGGAGGAACGAAAGACGGCAGGGAATCTCCTGCGATGCTTTGGCAGGGACTTGCAGCCGTCGGGAGGGCTGGGGCAGGGGAGCGCTGCACAGTGGGTGGCGTGGAAGC
>NW_008239646.1:4776-5263 GCF_000691975.1 Corvus brachyrhynchos
GTCCCTGCGCCAGGCTTCCCTTCGCCAGGACACAGCTGACATTGCTCAACAGTCTCGGTAACGAAATAATATTCACGAAAATATTCTTCCATCGGCATATATTTTGACTCCAGTATTAACTGTGTCCAAATGGTTTTCCAAAAGCCCTTGGTAAGAATTAAATCCCAAGAAACATAGAAAAAGTTCTTAAACAACCATGCCAGGAAGTGTTTCAGTTCTTTTTGAGCTTGAATCAAGCTAAAATTTACAAATCGTTGTTCAAGAATCATTTTAAGTTTAAGATAAATGTCCATATGCGGCTCTGAGAGCCAAGAGTCTTCCCACGGTTCCTCCATAGTTTAGATACGGAATAGCAAAGCAAAACCAAGAAGAGGAATCCAAAGTTTCCAGGGTTTACTCACACAAATCAGTCGCTTAGGGATCGGGGCTCGTTCTGCCAGCAATTATCCACCATTTGTTGCAGTGGGGATCCTGCAACACGACTATA
>NW_008239646.1:5312-6945 GCF_000691975.1 Corvus brachyrhynchos
AGAGATGTTTATTTCTCCAGCCGCATGGCCGGGGCTCTGCCCAGGAACTGTTCCAGTCACGGGACCAAGGGTCCTTCTGCCCGCGCAGGGAACACAAACCAACCAATGGGAACGAGGCTGAGCAGGGGCAGGGAAGCCCCGTGTCTGTGCCCTCAGGGCCCCTCTCCCAGGGCTACACAGCAGGGGAGGGACCCCAACACCTCACCCGTTTTATTTTAATAAAAGGAGAATGAAAACAACTGGATAAACATAACAAGAACAGTTTCAAGACAAAACAAGCTTTTCCCTGGCAGTCTCTTGAGCTTTAAGGGTCTCTAAAATTGCTCTCCAAACAGGTAACAATTCAGCTACTAATTTGTCACCTTTAATTGCTTTGTCCCAAAGTTTCACCCCCACTTCGTCCCACAGTTCCGCTGTAAAGGCTGTGTCCCAGGGACTTAACCCTCTAACGTGTGATTGCGCCCAGCGCAAAATCAGCTTTGAGAGAGGGAGAAGCAACCGACTTCCCTTGCTTCTCCAAACATTTAGACATAAGTTCATAAACATGCCTCTCTTCTGAGGACATATTACCGCCCGTGTTCCCCACAGCTCACCTTCAAAACCTGAAGGGATTGATCGGCCGAATTCCCACTTCCTTTCAGTGGCACTTCGAGTTCTGTGGGGCGTCTCCACCGGCTGCCAGATAGGCAGCTTGTCGTACTCCTCACATGGGGTACACCATTTGTGGAGATTAACAAGGCACGGACTCTGCTGGGTGTTGCATGCAAAGCCAGTTTATTATACAAGTTGTTGAGCTTGGATCAGTTACCCTTCCTTTTTGGACCAGGGTAAGAGAGCAGAGGAGGCTGCTGTTCTGCTAAGTTCTTTATTTCATAGTCTCATAGCTTTCTTGAAGGCAGAGTTCGAAGGGGGTTACATGATAAAGTCAAGCAGCAACAGCAAACAGCAGGCAGAAAACAGCTTCTTCTAATTTTAGTTTATTCTATTTGCTCTATATTTTTCTTACAGAAGTGTGGATTATATTTGTTAATTGACCAATAAGATTAACACACGATTCTAGTTTTCCTTTTTTTAACCTTTCCTGGTCTAATTCTAACAGTCCTAAGTCTTACACAAGTGTTACATAGGTATTACACAGATTTGCATATACAGTTTCTATCAGCTCTTATTGTTTATGTGAACACTATCTAAAAAATGTGAACAGAATAGTTCTATCTATATTTTGTCTAAATTAAAGAATTCTGTGAAAAGGTAACACTGCTGCAGCAAGAACTGTGTTTAAGGTCTCTGCTACAGCTTTTTAATGTTTAAGGCACTTAGCATATATTTCTACTAAAAGTTAAAAATCTATACTTCTTTTTCACTTTGGTGTGGCTTCATGTATCTCAGCTTGTGCAAAGGTTTTAATTCAACCCCTGTGCTTTGGCTTCCCTCTGGGCCTGAGTCCAGAAAAGCTTTCACTCTAACACAAGTGTCTTGGTTTGAAAGACAGATGTCTGCCAAGGAAGGCAGGAGCCTCCCTTGAAATGAAAAATGCAACCCCCTTCTCTCCGAATTATTATAATTTTGAAATTAAGGGGCTTTCAGGCAAAGATATGAGGAATAGGAATAACAGTTCTTTACTATTATATAT
>NW_008239646.1:7358-7755 GCF_000691975.1 Corvus brachyrhynchos
CCTATCCCGGTGCCCAGCCGAACCCTTGGGAACAGCAGGCTGGAACAGCAGGGACGAGCACAAATCCCAGGTGGCAGACGAGATGTATCGAACTCTGGAGCTGCAGCGGGAACCCCGGGAGGTCTCAGCAGGCAGAGCAAGCATGGCTACAGTGTAGCAAAGGCTCAAAGCAACGACAGGGGCAGGGCAGCAGCAGCCCGGCTCTCAGCAGGGCAGGGAAAGGCAGGTTTGGGAATCCTGGGGTTTCTCCAGTAGAAGGAAGGCAGCCGAAAAGCAGAAGCCTGCAGCGCTGATGAATGTCCTCCACAACGATGGCAGCCTCTCTGCCTCCGAACGCTGAGAACACCAGGTCCCTAGGGGCTGCAGCCAACCCCCTTTTTTCCAGATCAAATCTCAC
>NW_008239646.1:7793-12064 GCF_000691975.1 Corvus brachyrhynchos
CCAGTTGGACCCCTCCCCCTGTGGCCAGGTCTTTTGTTTTCTCCCAAGCAGCCAGCAATTTGTCACTCCATCAACATATATGGGGAAAATTCCTCAAGAGAAAAAGAAAACAGAAGGAGAACTCCCAAACCCCCAACAACAAGTTACCAGCATTTTATAGTTTTCTACCTCTGGGTAGTTCCATAGGCTCAAGCCCCCCTGCCCTATTGCAATAGCAACACTATCAAGTCCTTGCAGATTCCCTCTTGTAACAGCAGTGTCCTGGCTAATCATCCTTTTGTGCTAGAGGCTCAGGCCATGTCGTCCTGTTCGTCCCGTATCTTGCCTCTTTGTTCTTGCACTTGGGCTTTGTTTTGTCTCTGCTTCTTATTCTTGCCTTGAGTTTTTATCTGTCCCATGGCTTTCGAGGCACCAAGGCTAGAAGATCTGCACAGCTATCAGCTTTCATTGCTCTCTGGCCTCTGTCAATAGGTCACATTAAAAATCATTGGGGAGGTCCCTGTTGTGCCTGCATGTCTCTTTCTTGTGACATTGTCCACCACAATGGCACAATGGGGAGTTGTTGAGGGTGGATGGTGAATGAAGGGTCCTCCTGCCATCTTACCTGCCCACTTCATCTCGGCTGGAGAGGCATGGTCAAATGGCACATTGAGGTGTAAAAATGGGGGGTGGTAGGACAAGAGATGGGGAAAACAAGGCTTGGTAATGTGAAAAATGCAAAGGAAAAGTATACTTTAAAGAAATGTGAGGTCCCAGAGGGACTGAAATAGTTCAAGTTACAAATATTCCCATAGCAACCTCATAACACTAAGTCCCAGCTAAAGCAATCCCTCCCTCATCCCCAAACTAGCACAAGACAAGGAAAATGTAGGAAAAGCTTTTCAGAGCAGCACAGTCCTTTCTCAGGATGAGCTTGGGTTACCTGGATGGACCAAAAACCAAATAGCAGGTGTGGTGCCTACTGGTCGCAAGTAATGTGGTTGGTATTTATTCCAAATATTATCTGGAAAAGGCTCTCTTTTACAGGGAAAAGCAAAGCCAGGTCATCAACACTATTTATTTCAATGATTCTTTAAATATTCTGCATTTAAGGACTCACAGCAATGGTGTGGTTATATCTATATTTACTGGATAAATATATTTATTTATGGATTGGATGCTTTATTGCTGACAGCAAGGTTTGGTTTTAAGCCTGACCAGGGTAGAGGAAATACATACAAATAAACAATAAACCTAAACAACACTAAAATAACATCAGTTAATTAGAACTAATTCCACTCACAAAATATTGTTCCCATTTTGCTATAACATGGGGAAAAAACTCCATTTCCTAAGTCAGCTTGTAGCTGATTTTGGATTTGCAGATTCTTGTAACAAAAGGGGATTTCTTTTGTCTATTATTTATAGTCTTCCTATGGCACCATGCATCTGTGTCAGTGTGTCTGTAGCACCCTGTTTCAATGGAGCCACATTTCCATCCTGTCCCCATCTTGGTGGGTTAGCTGGGGCTTGCTGGCACTGGTTGGGCTTTTCTTCCTGCTGGTCCTTGTTGCACTGATATGCAGGTGTGTGTTTGCAGAGGCAGTTCCCCCTAGGAGACTTTGTCCTGGATTTTAAAGTTTTATTATCTCTGAATTATGTATAATTCAGGAGCTTAGGGGTCAAGAGTTAAAAATAGATCCCAAAAAACTCACTGTCAGTAATCAGCAGAAAGCATTGAGGAAGGTTCACATTATGTTTCACTTGGGATGTTTTGCTTAATTATTCTAATGCTTTAATTGCATTTGCATCCTTCACCCCACAGAGGGAGTTTCATGCTGGGTTTTTCTGCCATTCTGTGTGTCTTTCATGTTGTACTGGTTTGGCCAAATTTAGAAATATATCCTCTGAGAGAAGATACAACCACCCCTCCCCCACCAGGCTCGGGGAAAATAAATTTTCCTCAAAGGAAAGTGAAAGAGAGAAAAACTATTTAACAAACACACGGGAAAAGGAAAATAATGCTAAATAATAAAATCTCTCGCTGTGGAGAAAAAACCTGGGAAAGTGTTGGAGTCCTCCCTTTGGTCTCCTCCTTGGAGCTGGGGCTTGGGCCAGGGCCAGGCCCTCTGCGCTCGGTGGAAAGTCCTCCCGATGTGTTCCAATATTGAAGCAGTCCAGTGGAAAAGGGAGAAAATCTGAAATTCTCAGCAGTCAGCCGGATGCCTCCTCCCTCCCCTGCCGCAGCTATCTCCATGTGACCTTGAACAAGCTGCAAGCTGCTTTGAAAAAGTTTTGCTCAGTTTTCCCTTCCCCCTCTCAGGCTGTTTAGAGGCATAGAAAGGCACAAAGTTAATTTCTGGGCATAGGGCAGTGACATGGGATACACATCATAAAGTCACCCCAAGACACATGTCATCCCAGAGCTGGCTGCAGAGGGATGAGGTGGGAGAGCTTAGCTGCAACCAAGTATTTAATGCCATTTTAAATGCTGTCTTCCCTCTCTCTGGGTGTCTGCTCTCTTCTAGGAGCCAATAGCAAATGCCAAGGAGAGGCAGTGGAAAGATAAGGGTCTAAATGATACTTCTTCAGGTCTGAGACTGCATGTGTAGAGTCTGTAATTAATTAAAACACCCACAGTTTTATAAGAGGGGATGTATAGACCAGCATTAACACTCAGCAAGTGGGAATCCAAGAGGTTGCATCTTTGGGGCATTGTGGGAGGGTAGAGCCCTATAGGGAATAGTGCCAGTGTTTTTAATTATAACTAAAGAGTAGTTTTTAGCTATGAGTCCTGATCATCATCACAGCCATCTCCTCTCTGTGCTCCCACCCTTTTTTTGGAAAAAGTCTCCTCCAAAGTGCTCATCACCAAGGCATGCATGCTTATTATGGATTGAGTGAGTTTTAGACAAGCCCTGCCTTAGGCTCAGATTTTTGGCAGCAGATCTACTCAGGTGACCTGCATCTAAATTGCTCTGGCTCACAAGTTCTTAAAAATGGCAAATCAGGTCTATTATAAAATGAGTTATTTATTGAATAGACAGGAGATTAACAGACAAAATGCCTTAAACATTTCAGGGAATGTGCAGAAGATTTCTGCTTTGTAAAAGTTTGGTGTAGCTTTTATAGTTTTATAGCGCAGAGTTTGGTGCTTGAGGCATGAGCTCTGGCGTGCCCCAGGTCAGAGACAGTCCATCTGCGTTACCTCCACGCGTCGTTGAAGCGGTTTCAGAGTCAGGAAAAGAGCTGCTTGCTGGGCTAGCTAGCTGGCTTCTTTGCAGAGGGAACATGGCAGGAGCTGATGATGTTGGCTCACATTAGCTTGGAGACAAAGGAAGAGAGAGGCTGTTCTGGTCTGGCTTCTAACAGGTTTATTGTTAGAAGTTTCCCAACCCGAACAAGCTGGAATCCGATGAGATGGGATGAGATGGAATGCGATGGGATGATGATGGGATGGCTCGCCAGAGCCTTGTCCTCAGTTTTATAGGGAATTTGAAAACCCCGGTGAAAAGGGAAAAAAACCAATGAGTTACAAGCCAGGGGGAGGATACAATGTAACAAGAACCATTGGGGTAAACTGAGAGGTGGGGGTTATAACAGAGAACCAATGAATGACCCAGTAACCGAGAATTTTCCCAAACCGGGGGAGGTGGCTTGTACCCGGGCACTGCCCGGGGGGGATGCGTCTTAGGCTTCTGAGCCACCCCCTGAGTCTGACTCTTTGGAGAACTCGATCCAGGGGAGGAGCTGTGATTGATTGGCATCATGCTGCCCCAGCCCTGCAGGGGGCTGGGTCACACCAACAGTTTTATAGTTTGTAAGGTGAAGTGTCTGTCAGTCATAAATTCAAGGCTTATCTCCCTTCAATCTGCTCTCAAGGCAAGATGTTTATTGTCAGCTGGGAACACCTCCTCCATGGCGCCAGAGATAACTCACTGCTTGGGTTATTTCACCAATTAGCAGATTCATGTGAGGGGGAAGATGCCCTGAGTTATTGCACCAGCTGATAGACAGAACAGATAAGCTCTTCTATGGCAGAGGGTGATAAGACTGATCAATAGTTAACTCATGTTGATGCCTTTTCCTCGTCTTAAAATCAAGAGTCATACATGGTTAGAAGGGGAAAAGGGATTTTACCTTGGTATTTATTTTAAGGATCCTTAGGTGCACACGTCCAGGTCAAATGCACCGAAATGCACCTCGCAAAATGCACCCCCCAAAAGATCTGGTATAACCATATATGTCTTACTAATTAGTATATCTATCAAAGATTCCCCAAAGAGAGGCTT
>NW_008239646.1:12467-12913 GCF_000691975.1 Corvus brachyrhynchos
AAACAGAGTTAACTATTGGGAGACAGCAAATGTTGATCACAAAACCTAAGAAGCAGGATTCACCTTAATCTTGTCAACATAAGAGGAACAAGAATTTACTTGAGACCAACACAGAAACCGCTGAATCATCCTACAAAGGACTACGCATGCCCCAGAAAGAAAGATGAAAAGTGCATTGTGATGAAGACTACTGATCTGCATCAGAAAGATCCCCGAGGAAAAAGAGGAGCCTTCCTCAGTGAGACCACCAGGACACACCACGCATGTGTGACACATATGCTAATGGTATTAATGACTTCCGAGAACTAATTTGTATAACCACTCTCATCCCAAGGAATGTGATGATGTTGGGGTTTTAGGAGATCTCCTGGGTTTTTTTTCTGTTAAAGGAATTTTCCCCATACGTGTTGCCAGGGGGACAAATGGCTGGGTAGTTAAGAAGAACA
>NW_008239646.1:15598-20554 GCF_000691975.1 Corvus brachyrhynchos
GCAGTCTGGGGCCCCGCCCGAAATGGGCAGAGCAGACGTGCGGTCCTAAAGCCCCTCTGCCGAACAGCGGAACGTCCAGCTGAGGAGCAGCTTCTGCGGTTTCGTCGCCTGCAGAGCCAGAGCCAGCCAGGGCTGCCGGGGGTCAGCCCCAAGAGGGGGAGAAGCACCAAGAAATGATGCAAGAAGTAATCAAGAAGCTTGCTGACTTATCTACATGAAGCATTCTGCAGTTTATCTTTACAGCAGATGTCCTGCATCCGAATGATTGCATCAGCATTGCACAACTGCTGTTAACCCCTTCACAGTTCCTGCTCTGGGAACGAACGTGGAAACAGCTAGCACAACAAGAAGCTAGAAAACATCAAGGTGACACACAAGGCCCACTGTATGCACTCCAAGCTGATATGCTAACTGGAAGCAAAGCTTACGGGGCGACAGTAACACAGCTGACCATGCCCGTAGTCATTCATCAGTTGTCACAGACTCTTGCCCACAAAGCCTTGTTGTCAGTACCTGAAAAGAAGAAGTCTCCCTCGTATGCAGCAGTCCGACAGGGGCTGTCAGAACCATATAGTCAGTTCATTGACTGTTTGTCAGCAGCCTTAAAGGATCTCTCTGAGGAGCTCCAAGAGCAAATGTTCCTAACACTTGCCTTTGAAAATGCTAATAGGCAAACTAAGACAATTCTTGCCACGCTGCCCCAAGGAGCAGATGTAGACGAGATGCTCGTACATGCTACCGGTACAGAACAGTCATCTAAAACAGCTGCTTTTATTGCAACACTGCAGAATGTCCTGCAACAACAGGAACAAGTCATCACCGCAGCACTGACCAGAGGGGTGTCCAGCAAGTGGTGCCATGCTATGCATACAGGACCCCGAAGTGAGAAGGCGCAGTCTGCATCAGCTCCTGAGGAAAGTGACGCCACTACTTCAACAGCTGGAACTCTGAGACCTCCATCCCGAGAAACCTTGGGAGAGGCTGCAGACGTGGCTGACTGAGGGGGCTGAGAACTTGCCAGATCCACCACTCTCCGTAGCAGAAGAAATAGCGAGACCCTGGGGCGAATGTAACAGCTGCCCTAGGTGGTTGCTAGTGACTTGTGGTGGGTGTCAAGGAGAGTGGCATAAATTTTTAGGTATAGCATCAGACACAGAAGTAGAGTGAGAAATTGTTTTTTGACTGGAGACAAGAGCATTAGCAGACATTTTCAATCAGCTGTCCGCCCATTTAGATCGAGTGAAAGCAGTCAATTTGACTAACACCTATGTTTTTACCTGGTGCTTTAGCAGCCAGGGCTTACGCTATTTTGCATAAACTTGCTTGCTGGGAGAGGGATAAGTTAAACATAGCCTCGCAGATGCTTGATCAGTTAAGCGTAGATGTTATAAGTGTTAGACATACAATATTACAAAATTAAGTAGCCATTGATTTTCTACTATTAGCTCACAGCCACGGCTGTGAAGAGTTCCAGGGTATGTGCTGTATGAATCTTTCTGACCACTCTGTCCTAATTCACAAGCAGATAAGTAAGTTACATCAGTTAACCACACAATTACAGAAAGAAGACGGTCTCAGCTTAGAAGGATGGTTAAAGTCAATAGGTTTAGGACCATGGCTAGTTTCACTCGTGCAGCATTTAATTATTGTAAGACTAGTAATATTATTAATAATAGTGTGCTTACCTTGCCTATGCCAATGCTTGCAAAAGATGATATACAAAGTTACTACATCTGTAGCCAATCAAGTATTGCTTTTACAAAAAGAAAAAAGGGGAATTGTGGGAGAATGGTTAGAGGATCAGGGACATGGATTATTGATAAAGGGTACAAATCAATAACAGAACTGTACAAGCAAAAGCCTGCACAAGAAAATGCCTCCATGAGAAAATGCCTGTGTGAGAAACAGGCCTGAGAACCAAAAGGGAGTTTTAAAGAGGTACAGTACTGTGCTGATAAGATATACTGACCATGAGGAAGATTTTTGATCTCTCAAGTCAAAACATAAATAATAGAAGCTTGCCAAATGTAGTCTTTTATTTCACCCAATTATGTAGAAGTAAGAATGCGCTTTTGTAAGTTTAAACTAATTAAAGAACTGATAAGCATGTACTTTCACACTATATAAGTGCCTCTGTATTGCTAATAAACGAAGCTTGCTTTATCAATCACATTGATTGTCTGCATGTCTTCCCCCGCCGAAGTCAGCAGGGAGGCTCCTGCCTTCCTTAGCAGACACCTGTCTTTCAAACCAAGACAGATAACTATTCATGAATTTTACCCGTAATATTGTGTTATAGGAAGTGCCGTGTGTGTGTGTTTGGAGGAGTGATCCCCCACGCACCCGGCGCTGAATAAAGCAAATACCCACTTCTCTGACTCTGTTTCTGAAGCATCTCCTGGCCCAGTTTGGGGCGATTCAAGGGGAATGTCGTGCCACAGTGCTGTAGCTATGCATTCTGCTTTTGCTGGTGATGTATGGTTAATGGTGTGCTCTCCAAAGATGCAGTTAATTGGAGAATCATCCAAACTGGGACATCTCCCAAGAAACGATTTCCTATGCCTCCTCTTTGAGGCATGTGTCACCATGCCATGATTCATCGGGCAAGCACATCCTCCTGTCAAGGTGCCACAGAGCATCCCTCCTCTGCCATGGGACTTGTCAGATCAGTGGTGGAAAAACCAGAGGAGCTTTGCTCCTTTTCCAACTACTGGGTGGTTGGAAACTAAGTCCTTTTTGCCAATCCTATAGTTTAATTTAGCTTTGGCTCCAATGACTGAGGTTGAAGAAAGCATCCTTGGAGGTTTCCAGGACTCGTGTGTGCTGTGTTGTGGGTGAGAAGTGATGAGAAAGCCACAACTGTGATGTGCTGTACGGATTTACCCCTTTTATCTTGGGTGAGGAGTATTTTGTAAAATTGTTGCACTTTTTATTCCATTGATGTTAAGCACCGACTGATTCCTTATTCAGAAGCTACTCTTATTATAAGCACCTTCCAGGAAAAATTAATAGCTTGCAATTTGAAGAAAGAGATTTTTCACTTACATTTTAATAGAGAAGAAATAATTTCCAGGTGACTTCCTGACATTGTTTGGTATTCTTCAATGGTCTCCAAAGCAAGTCAAGAATTTGGGTTGTGCCCGGCTCTCTCCTTTCAAGAAGTAAAAAATTCCCCTCGTGTAAGAAAGGAGAGTAGATGGCAGGTCAGTGTCATGAGAGTCCCTGGAAGGGGAAAAGGCAGTAGCAAGTGGCCTCCAAGGAGATGGCTCTGCTGGAAGTGCCCACAAGACTTGTATGTTGATAAATCATAGAATGATTTGAGTTGGAAGGGACCTTAAAGATCATCTAGTTAAAACCCCCTGCAATGGAGGCCTTGGATGGGTAGAGGTGATGGGGATGCTGCCAGTGAGGAGATAGTGGTGCCTTTGCCATGTTTTTCATGTGCAATGGACTGGCTGAGATGGCTGTAATGAGTATTGGCACATTCAATCCCATAGACATCACAAGTGTGGAACCGGCAAATAAAAGTTAAATATATCAGCAGCTCTGTGCTGTCCGGGATTTTCCTGCCATGGATAATCCATCTGATAGGCAGATGAAAGCCTTATCACAGGGTGTTTCAAAGCACGGGGTTGGTTTCTGCAGATCATTTCTTTTTATGTTCCCTCTATCCTCAGTATTTCTGTTGTTGTCTTTGCACAGGCAGATGGGGAGTCTTCTGGGCTGCCGTGAACCCGACCCCACCTCACCCTTCCTGCCTTGCCAGAAAATAAAACCCACCCTGAACTTTCTGTGCAGTAAAATCAAGCAAAACTCCCAGCACCTACTGAAGGCCTAATAACCTGTTCATTCAGTTCAGGCCTTCTGCAAATATTTGTTTAAGATAAGCTGTTGCAGTGGGGATCCTGCAACACGCATATATCAAACCAGGAGTCCCGTGGAAAGGAAATATATATGGACAGACAGATTCTTGATAGCTGTTTCAGAGAGATGTTTATTTCTCCACGCCTGGCCGGGGCTGTGCTCAGGAACTGTTCCAGTCACGGGACCAAGGGTCCTTCTGCCCGCGCAGGGAACACAAACCAACCAATGGGAACGAGGCTGAGCAGGGGCAGGGAAACCCCGTGTCTGTGCCCTCAGGGCCCCTCTCCCAGGGCTACAGGGCGGGGGAGGAGACCCCAACAACTTTTCCTACAGTTTTCTCCTTCAAAAAAGTCTTTTGACTTTTCTTAATGAAATGATTTCAGGTCTTCACTTGGAACTGACTTGTAAGATCAAGGTCTCAGCAACAATCCTCCATGAATAAACTTGACTCATACCAACAATAAAACAATACTCCAAGAGAATACAAAGACCAGAAAATCACTGCCATTTGATGAATACCTGTGAAGTAAAAAAAAAAATCCAATATACGGCTTTGGAAAGGGATTTTTGGGGAAACAATTGGCAAAAGCATGGTTTTGTGAGGGAAACCATGGATGAAAAAACGGATTGGGAATACACTGGGGGTAATAGGACATAGGGTAAAAGGGAAAGGTGGGATTAGGAAAGGGAAACTGTAGGGGGGGCTTACAATGGAGATATTGTCTAACATGACTACGATTTTTTGCATATATACTGCCTTTTACAGGAACACCATCAGGCCCAGTGACCTGCGACGCTTGTAACCCTTTTCTACCTCGTATAATTTTGAATTCCACGACTTCTCCATCTGCCAAGCTTGGGATGCATTTTTCAGGGTTATTCTTTTTAATAGCAGTTCTATGCACGAATATGTCTTGCTGGTTGTCACACCTTGTTATAAAACCATAATTTTGCTTAACATTATACCATTTTACTATCCCTAAGATCTTAGTTACTATGATCTTTTCCTTTTTCCGAGTGGCTGCTGTTTTCTGTCTCGCTGCGTCTTTGCTCTCTCCTTTGGTCGCTCCCGTGTTGGAATTGTCGGGGCTG
>NW_008239646.1:21493-26877 GCF_000691975.1 Corvus brachyrhynchos
CAATGGGAACGAGGCTGAGCAGGGGCAGGGAAACCCCGTGTCTGTGCCCTCAGGGCCCCTCTCCCAGGGCTCCACGGCAGGGGAGGGACCCCAACAATAAGCAAGGGTGGAGATGTTTCTTGAGGGCACAAAATGTTCTTGAGATAAAACTCCTGCAGACTGATCCTGCAATATGGCCTAATTTTTCTTTTCCTTCTCTCATCATCCCAGCATTGCTTTTTTTTCCATCAGTCCAGTTGCTTTTCTCAACATTTTGTTCACTCTCAGGGTTTCAGTGTTGCTGTTTCCTATTCAGGCATCTTCACCTGCTTGACCATCACAGGCTGGGAGTGTTTCTGCTGCATGGGGAACATCTCTGGAAGAGGCTGAATTAGTGGGTATGAGTGAAGACAGTCACTTTGTGGGGTGAGGTTTCAGATCTGAAAGTCAGGCTGTGTTAGACATGAAGACCATGGGGATGAAGCAATGGACCCCAAGCTCTCACAGCCCCTCAAGTCTTTGTGAAACACCCATAGTTTCAGACACCCCTGGCAACAGTTGCTCTTGGAAGTGTAGAAGTGGGGGAGAAGGAGGGAGGGTGCAGGTTGGTGCCAAATAGGACCATCTCTTTTGTAAGGCAGTTGTTTTCAGAGGCTGAAGGAGTTTCTGGGATTTTCTACCTGAGTGGTTACAGAAGGACCAGCAGCAGCAAAAAAACCTTCTTCCTTTCTGCTTACTTCCTTGTGATTTGAGAGTATTGGTTGATGAGAGGCTAGACATGAGGTGACAGCCCCCTTCTACTCCACTCTCATGAGACTCCACTTGGAGTACTGCATCCAGCTTTAGGGTCCCCAACATGATAAGAAGGATGTGGACCTGCTGGAGCAAGTCCAGAGGAAGGTTCAAAGATGCTCAGAAGGCTGGATCACCTCTGCTATGGAGACAGGCTGAGAGAGTTGGGGTTGTTCAGCCTGGAGAAGACAAGGCTCTGGGGAGATCTTAGACCACCTTCCAATACCTAAAGGGGCTACAAGAGAGCTGGAGAGGGACTTTGGACAAGGGCATGGAATGTTAGGACAAGGGGCAATGGCTTCAAACTGACAGAGGGCAGGTTTCGATTAGATATTAAGAAGAAATTCATCCCTGTGAGGGTGGTGAGGCACTGGCACAGGTTGCCCAGAGAAGCTGTGGCTGCCCCATCCCTGGAAGTGTTCAAGGCCAGGTTGGATGGGGCTTTGAGCAACCTGGTCTAGTGGAAGATGTCCCTGCCCATGGCAGGGGGTTGGAACTAGATGATCTTGAAAGGTTCCTTCTAACCCAAACCATTCTACGATTCTGTCATTCTGTCATTTACTGTCACCAGTAAAAGAGGCAAAGCTGGTGCCTTCCTTTAACTTCTTCAGCTGATGATGATGCAGAGGAGGCATGAGAAAAATAATAACAAAGCTCCTGCTTGTAGCAGGATAGCTCTAAAACTAACCATTTCCCTTCTCTGGTCCTCCCCCTCTGCCTTGTGTCCATGCCAGGCCAGTACCCCACAGCTTTGGTGGGAAGGCTCAGGAGAGGGATGTTGCTGGGGAGAGGCAGGTATCAGTGTGGGAAGAGGTGGAGGCTCTTGGTTGCTGCAGATTGCCAACGAAATATTGAAAGCTTTTTATTTGTTCTTTCATTAAACTTTGATGTAAATGGGTCTGGGGAAACAGAGAGGCAGATGCCAGCTTTCTGCATTCCTTCAGTCAAGTGGACAGGGTTGAGGGCTGGATAGACACCTTCATTAGGAAGGTAAAGCTCAAAAAGTGTGCACATGGGCTTCAAACTTGCTTCCCTTTACTGTCTTTTTGCAACAATTCCGGTTGACAGATTTCCCTTGGCATATGCTAGCTGCCCATATGACAGTCACCTAAGCTTCACAGTCATATCACCTTCCCTTCTTCAAGAGCTGAATACGCACATCACAACATAGCTTATATCTAGGGGTCTGGCCCAGAAAGCAGACCAGGCCCAAACACCCCTTCTTTTCCAGAGCTATTGGCCTTTTATTGTTAGAGTGCAGATTATTATGATTTAAACTTGAATGTATTATGCATTAGAAGTCCCATGGGCTTCTCAGGTTCTACTCCAAACTTCCCACCATGTAAACCACAGAATGTTTAGCTCAACAACTGAAAATTACCCCAATAGCAATCCTTCCTGAGACCATGGTCTCCTTGTTCTTTGCTTTTCCCACACCCCTTGCTTCCAGAACTAGCAGCACTGAAATGTTGGTTTGTTATGTTCTCCTCCAGCCACCTGTGAATAAATATCAAAGTAAAACCTATGTGGGAAAGAGACCTGTCTCGGTTTCGAGACAAATTTCAGGAGAAAACACCCTGGAATTAATGTTTTCTCTAAAGAGAAGGGGTCCAATAATCCTTTTTTGCCAATAAGAAAAATGAATACCGGGGTGAAAGTGGAAAAAAACCCCTGTTTATTAACAAAAAAATAAGGGTACCCGCAAGACACAGAAAAAAAAAAAAAAGAAAAAGAAATTGCATAAATTCTAGATATTTAAATTGTGGAACCTTACCCCCTCCCTGAAACCCAGTAACAGCCTTCTCTTGGCTGCAAGTGCTTTCCCCTTTGGTGTAGTTGTAGTCTCAGCCGGCAGGGGCACTGTTGGTTCCCATAGCCGGGCAGGGCAGGTGCGATGATTCCCCCGCGGCTGCAGGAGGCGCTGTGGCGAGAGGCCAGCCATCTCTCTCACATGGGTAAATGGCCGACGCAGCTGGCGGAAGAGATGGAAAAGGGGTTTCCTTTACAAATTCACAGGGAGAGCCGATCCTGGTGCCTCCTCTGGATAGCAAAAGGAGCTGTAGCAGGAACCTCAGGAGAAGCAAGCTGGAACCAGGACCTCCCGGCAGGCAGGGGGTGAAAAGCTACAGTGTAGCACAAACCCGGAGCAATGGCAGAGGTACCGCGGGTTTGGGCAGCAGCAGCCCGGCTCCCAAACACAGTAGGGAAAAGGCTCCCTGGGACTTATCACTGGCGCTGGCTGGTCCTTAGGGTCCCGGCTGTGCGGAGGAAGGGGGCCAGCCCCCCGGCGGGAAAAACGAGGGTGTTCCCGGGTCCTGGCAGGGCATGCACTGGCTCTGGGCTTCCCGACAGCAAAGCAGCAAAAGAAGCCAAGCCAGCAAGCTCAGTCACAGTGCCGAAGAAAAAAAACCAAACCAAAAAAAAAAAAAAAAACCAACCCAAAAATAAGCAGGCAGAATCCACAGAAACAGCAGAAATTTGTACAGCTGGGTTTTAGATAAATATACAAATGAAGCAGCCCAGTGAAAGTGGGTGGTTTAGGTGCACCAGTGTCAGCAGTGTCATGTGAAGTGGGTGAATTCCCTGTCAATGGTGTGTATTGGGATCCATCCATCCATGGCCCAGCTATTTGCCCCATGTGGTTTCTCCCATACAGAAATTGCAGATAACTTCATCTGCTCATTGCAACAGCCCTGAGAGTGTACAAATCTGTGGATTTTCAGTCCTGCTTCAATAGGGTCTGAGATGTTGTAAGGATGTTTGGATGGCAACTGTTTCTTTTATCACACTCGCATGTTGAATGTACAGCTCTCTCTCTGACCCCTTCCATATTGATGCCTCCTGTCTCTTGAAGCTGATCATTGCTTTTCCCTCTGTTTTACAGGGCTACCATTCATTGCCTCATGAAGCTGAAATCGCACACACCAAAAAACTGTTCAGAAGGAGGAGAAACGACCGGAGGTAGATGAAACCTCTAATTTTTTTTTTAAATCTACTCTTCTTTGTTGCACATCTTCTCCCACTCTCATGTAGTGTCTTTGGACAATACTGCTCTTTAGCAGCTGCCAGCATTGGGTTAATGCATAAACCCTTATTTGAACACTAATGTCTTGAAAATACAGTCTGTCCATCCCCTTGGTTTGTCTGGGTTATGTCCTATATTGTTCCAGAAGTATCTTAAGGACCTTCTCTTCTCTTTATACTTATTCCAGCATAGCCAGATCCTCCCAGTTATATTAGAAGAGGCAGTTGGCAAGGTATTACCTTGTAAAAGCTTTGAGTCCTTGGGACTTGCTTCCCCTCTGTCTCTTGAAAAGCAAAATTTGCTGACATTCAGGATGCCTACAAAGTGGACATGGTTTGGTTGAGAGGGGGTTGCAGTGAACCTCAGATGCCTGTCTGCTAAATAGGCAGCTGAGTTCCTGTGGCATTGGTGATTTCAATCCCTTGAGTTAATTTAATTGGGTCAATTGGATATTTAATTGTGTAAATTGAAAATTTAATTATTCAAGGGCATATAGAGTCCTTGATAGGAGTCATGACTATGGTTAAATGTGAAAATAAGCGGGAAATAAGGGAGTTAGTTGTACATGCAGCTTTATTTCTGCAGATGTGTTCTGCTGTGGCTGAGACAACCATTTTTAAAACTAGGAGTTTTCAAGGTTAATGTGATTGAACAGGAGAAAAAGTGGCCACTTTTTTCTCCTAGAATGAGCTGAAATCTGTGTTTGAACTGTGATGCCTCACAGGGAAGATTTTCAGAGAAGTCCTACAGACACCTGTAACAGTAGTTGGAGTGTATCCTCAAATCTCCCCATTGCTTCTCGACTCATGAACAGCCATGATGTAGCTAATTCTGTGTGTGGTTTGGTTTTCCTGAATTTTACCAAGTGACCAAAAAAAAAAAACTGCTGAAAAGAGTTTGCTCAGGCATCCTAGAAACATTCTTTTGTGGTCTGGGCAGTTCTTCAGCAGTAAATTCTATTTCTCTCCTCTTTGGGGTTCCATCCTTTTTTCTGTATGCAATTTAAAAGCCAATTTAGTCTTGTGATTTAGGAAAAAAAAGGTCTTGTTTCAGCTGGGTTGCAGCCCTGTGATCACCAAAACATGGTTAAAACCAAGCTGAAGTCTGATTGTGTTAGAAGATCAAGCTGGGTGGGCTTCCTCACAGTACTGGGCTGGACTCTCCAAGAAATTGCAGTGGAGTTGGAGGATTCTGCTTCTATGCCAGTTCACTGATATACCGCAGGCCTAGGCCCTAGGGTATATCACTGTGTCTCGCAGCCATAGGGAGGAGGAGGAGAGAAGATCCAGCAGGCAGGAATTGTGCGGCAAGATTGATTCATTTAATTATTTTACAAACTCTTTTATAGACTTTTTTCTTCATAGTCTAATTGGACAAAGGATCAGCCACCCCTTGGGGGTGATTGGCTAAAATCCTAAAACATCCATTGTCAAAATATTTTTCTACTATACCATAAACAAGACTTTTCAAGGTTGCAGGTGGCTTGGTTGTTTACATTCCCTGCTACCTCTTCTGTGAGAGAGAAAAGTCTCTCACGGACTTAGAAAATAGCAAGAAAATCCTTGCTAGCAGCATTTTTGTATCTACA
>NW_008239646.1:34939-35901 GCF_000691975.1 Corvus brachyrhynchos
GGAGGAGGAGGAGAGAAGATCCAGCAGGCAGGAATTGTGCAGCAAGATTTATTCATTTAATTATTTTACAAACTCTTTCATAGACTTTTTTTCTTCATAGTCTAACTGGACAAAGGATCAGTCACCCCTTGGGGTGATTGGCTAAAATCCTAAAACATCCATTGTCAAAATATTTTCCTACTGTACGATAAACAAGACTTTTCAAGGTTGCAGGTGGCTTGGTTGTTTACATAACTCTGCTACCTCTTCTGTGAGAGAGAAAAGTCTCTCACGGACTTAGAAAATAGCAAGAAAATCCTTACTAGCAGCATTTTTGTATCTACACACTGAGGGGATCTTCCTCTGCCATCTGAAGAGTGCATGATGCTGAGGGAAAGGATACCTTCTGCCTGAACCCCCGTTGCCCAAAACGGTGCTGGACCAGAGACATGGAAATGCATGTTGGTTCTTCCCTCCCATCCAATAAAACAGCCAGTTGGAGGGATCACACTAGATGTTAATTTCTATTTATATTTCTTTTTCTTTCTGGTTCCTTTAGATAAACCATCAGCAGACAGAGGTATTCAGCCCCCCAGGGCATCCCTGCCTCCTGCACAAATGGCAAGGAGAGATAGCAAAAGAAACTGCCTTGGGCTGGGGTTGGACAATGGAGGGGTGAGATGCAGCCCAAACCTAGTAGCACTGGGATAATATCCCAGGAGGAGAGACAAAAGCCTTAAAACCCAATTGATACAGCATCATTTGGGGGAGGAGACATGGGGTTGTTTCAGCCCTAATCAGTCACAAATGAAATAAAATGGAAAGAGCAGAGGGTATGCAGTCCTGCCCAAGTTTTTCACAGTGCTGTCAAAACTTAGACAGAAAAACAGAATTTTAATTGCAAAAAGCTAAGAAGCCCAGGGAGAGGAAGCTGGAGTGAAGCAACAGTCTCTTTGCGGAAGGTATCTTTTCAGCTTTATACC
>NW_008239647.1:0-9534 GCF_000691975.1 Corvus brachyrhynchos
CTAGTTTGAGTCAGAAATCACGTAGTGGGCTGTAGTGAGTTCCAAGTAGAAAGAAGAGGAGGCGGCCAGGTTTTGGCTGTACCGTACTCAACTTGGCCTGCCTTTCGCATGGTGAGTGTCCCTGGAGCTCCTGGCGTTGTGGTTTTCTCAACCCTAACCCTAGGCGTAACCCTAACCCTAACCCTAGTTTGAGCCAGAAATCGAGCATTGGGCTGTGGCGAGTTCCAATCTGAAGGAAGAGGAGGCAGCAAGGTTTTGGCTGTACCGCACTCAACTTGGCCTGACTTTCGCCTGGTGATTGTCCCTGGAGCTCCTGGCTTTGTGGTTTTCTCAACCCTAACCCTAGGCGTAACCCTAACCCTAACCCTAACCGTAGTTTGAGACAGAAATCGGGCATTGGGCTGTGGTGAGTTCCAATCAGAAAGAAGAAGAGGCAGCAAGGTTTTGGCTATACCGTGCTCAGCTTGGCCTGCCTTTCACATGGTGAGTATCCTTGGTGGCCCTGGCTTTGTGGTTTTCTCAAGCCTCATGCTAGGTGCATTCATAACCGTAACCCTATTTTGAGTCAGAAATCACACAGTGGCCTGTGGCGACTTCCAAGCAGAAAGAAGAGGAAGCGTCAAGGTTTTGGCTGTACCGTACTCAACTTGGCCTGCCTTTCACATGGTGAGTATCCCTGGTGGCCCTGGCTTTGTGGTTTTCTCAAGCCTAACCCTAGGCGTAACCCTAACCCTAACCCTAACCGTAGTTTGAGCCAGAAATCGGGCATTGGGCAGTGGCGTGTTCCAATCAGAAAAAGAAGAGGCAGCAAGGCTTTGGCTATACCGTACTTAACCTGGCCTGCCTTTCACATGGTGAGTATCCCTGGTGGCCCTGGCCTTTGGTTTTCTCAAGTCTAACCGTAACCTGGATCATAACGTTGACCCGGACTGTAACCCTAACCCTAAACTTAGGCGGAGCATGAAAAACCACATGGCATTAAGGCAGGCGCCAAGTAAAACTGTGTCGGGAGCAATGTTTAGGCCAGTACTGCCCTCGCCTTGGCTTGCAATTTTCAGCTTCAGTGATCCTGGACCTTTGGGCTTTGTGGTTTTTCTCAACCCTAACCCCATCCCCAACCGTATGTGTAGCCCTAACCCTTACCCTAACCCTAGGCGGAGTATTTAAAGCAGCAACGTGTAAAGGCTCATTCAAAGGAAAAACCTTACTTGGTCCATTGTTTAGGCAAGTGTCACAGTGGCCATGGCGTGCCTTTTGCAGCTGCAGTGTCCCTGGAGCTTCAGGCTTTGTGCTTTTCTCAAACCTAACCCTAATCTGGACCATAACACTAACCCACAGTGGAGAAATAACAGCAGCATTGGGTTAAGGCAGGCGCCAATGAAAAAGTCGTTTGGGAGCAACGTTTAAGTCAGTGCCACCCTGGCTTTGTCCTGCCTTTTGCAGCTGCAGTGTCCCAGGAGCTCTGGGCTTTGTGGTTTTGTCAACCCTAACCCTAACGTGGTCCATTACCCGAACCCTAGCCAGAGCAATAAAACAGCATATTGTTAAGGCGGGTACCAAGGAAAAAGTGTGTTGGGAGCAAAGTTCAGGTAGGCAGTGCCCTGGCCTTGGCCTGCATTTTGTAGCTGAAGTGTCCCTGGAGATCAAGTCTTTGTGGCTTTCTGAACCCTAACACTGACACTAACACTAACCCTAAACCGAGGTGAAGCAATAAAAGCTTTGGAGTCAGGCAGTTTGCAACGAAAAAGTGTCTTGGGAGCAATGTTTATGCATGTGCCGCCCTGGCCTTGGCCTGCCTTTTGCAGGTGCTGTGTCCCTGGAGCTCTGGGCTTTGTGGCTTTCTCAACCCTAGCCTTAATCTTAACCCTCAACCTAACCCTAACCCTAAAGCTAACCCTACCCCTAATCCAAAACCTAATGCTTACCCTAACCTATTGTCATCCCGAGCTTTGTGGTCTCTGTTCCTTTGCGAGATGTGCTGTGATCTTCCAATTGCATCTTGTTTGCGATGCCGCTTAGCAGGATAATTCAGACACTCACACATGCATGTACACACAAATGAACTGATAGCTTGGTAATATTGATCGACGGCAAAGAGGCAGGAAGTGTTTCTGCATTGAGTTCCAAGGATGGAGGTTTATTGCATCCACACCATGAAGGGACTGAGAGGGAAAGACAGGGAACAATGAGTGCTCAGGTTTAAGTACGGGAGTGGAGGGAGCATCAGAGACCAATGAGCTGAGGGCACGGGGGCAGTACAAAGGTGGGACTAGGGAATGGGAGCCAGTGGGGAAGGTTTAGGGGCGTGGCAATGGGTCAAGGGCCAATGGGGAGAACAGGGAGTGGAGAACTTTCTAGGACATGGAACATATAAGGTATCAAGGGCGTGGAGGGACTATGAGCCAACCAATGAGCAGAACTGGGGTATGTTAACATAGTAGGGCAAAGCATTCTGGGGGAATGCTTTCTCGTCACCCTGACCTAGGGAGGATTCTCTGGTACTAGGGACTGTCTCACCAGTGGACTCTCTTTGTCCCTTGTACCATAGGCTCACCAGCCTCTGCACTAACCCTAACCCAAACCTAACCCTAACTGTATATATAGCTATATAGCTTCTATTTTTTTCTGCCTTGGTCTTATTTTTAACCTTAGGATTTTTCCTTCTCAGAAAATATTTTGGTCTGCTTTTGGGAGCTGGAAAATCATAAAGGTATCATAGAAACTCCCAAGCTCCCAGTGAAGAACTTGGACACTCTCAGTCACCATGCTGGCAGCCAAACCCTGGACTGCCCATGTTAGCAGAGCAGCGCCGTTGCTACCTTGCTCAGGACAAATGCTTTTAACTCTTTCAGAAAAGCCATTGTTGTGGTACTTGTTACTCAGAGGTGGGATTGGGGAAAAACTGCTGAAGCCTTGTTTTGCCGGTTTGATACTTTTGAAAAACTTTGAGCTATTTTAGAAGTCAAACTTAGGAAGCTTAAAACCAAAACCCAGTTATCCAGATAATCTGACTGCTGGACTGCAAGCCAGGGTTTTCTTAATTATCCTTCTGTCTCTGCTGTCAATTCCCATTGTAGCTCTCAAGTAGCTCCCTTCACCCCGGTTTTCTTCATTGGTAAAGGCTATTAAATTAAGGTAGTAACTGTAAAAGTTATCTAAGCTTTTTTAATCAGTTGTTACATATGAATAAACTGTTTAGTTTAACCTTTCTTTTTTCCTGTGCATAAATTGTCTATGAAATAATCATGATTGCATTAGTTTTTCATAAAGTATTCCTTGAACAATTGATACAAACTAGTTGCTAAACAGGAAAATGACACAGAATGTGTGGAATCACGAAAGGTGGAAAGGATTTTAGGTGTGAGAAATAGAAGCAGGCCTCAGGAAATAAAGCAAGGGATTTAGAATTCAGCTTTGCCTGGGAAAATTAGAAGAAAATACAGTTGTAAGCAGCAAGGACATTAAAAGACAATGGTTAGTTCTTAGGCTTGGCCTAGATGGATGTTGAAGTTGCAGAAAGTATATTTATTTAGAGAGATAAGTTTAAGCTTAATAATGGGACGTTGTGTGTTATTATATAAGGCATAACAAGTGACTATTGTGTACAATGGAGGTACGTGCACTATTATAGATAGGTTAAGACAGATATCTGTAACTTTTAGAAGCACACTATTTGGCCAAAAATTTTTAAGGAAGCTTTGCAACCAGGAAATCTGGGGATGTCTCTGTAACAGCATGAGTTCTGTACCAACTTTGTCTCAACTCTGTATATGAGACTGATAAACTAATAAAAGCTCCTGGAGCGCTTGTCCGGGCCCCCTGTCCCGTTTGTTGGAGATCACCAGCAACAGAAGAATTACCTACTTGTTTATTTCACTTACCCTTTAGATATTTTATCTTTTTTATTTCTGGCCACTCTGGAGAGTTTTATATGAATTTTAGATACCTTTACTGATTAAGACTGTGCCAGCATGAAATCATTCTCATAGATTGTGTTGACCATACTCAGTCTGAGCAGTCAAGTCTGCCTGCAAGGCAGAACACTCTGGTGGGTGATAGAGTGCAAACCAGTGAGTAGCATGGTCAAAGCCTGAAAGACACTGCCAGGGAGCTGAGCAGAGATGCTATCATGTGTTCTTCATTCCTAAAAATGGTAGCAATGTGTGAAGGGTAGGAACCTAAAGAGGACTTCACCACTAAGTCCCTTTTACATGTTCCCATTTCAAATTGTACTTAGCAGCACACCAGACCCAGAAGAATGGAATTATGAATGCCAGAGATAGAAGGTGCCCTCCTAACCATATGATGCTTTCCTCTGCAGTCCTTCTCAGCAGCATGTCTAGGGGTCATTTCTGCCAGTGCCCACACTGATGCCCAGGATTCTCCTGCAGCTTCATGCTCTACCATCTCATCAGTGCTAGAAATCTGCATTCTGGTCCCAGGCCTCCTCCTTGTAAGTGCATTTAGTGCTTTTACCAAGTGTTAGACTGTCTCTTCTGAGAAAATCAGAAGGCAGCTCTTGTTTATCTGTGGGGCTGGTGCAGCAGGGTTGTGGAAGTATCAGTTCCTGCCCCTACACCTGCTAGTCTTCTTTTTACAGCCTGCTTTGGAAGGGCCAGCTTGTCTTCTGCCTATGTTTTCCTCACGTTACTGAAAAGCTGCCTGTTTCCAGGTGGTAGCTAACTCCTGCTTCCTGTAAACTAGGGAGGTGGCTCTGTTAGCTTTCATTCAGTGCCCAATATTTCTCTACCCCTTAAGCAGAGATGCAATGGCATTTTCCCGAGTGTGCAAAAAAGCCTTTCTTCTCTTCATATGTACTCGTGATACATTCCAGAGGTTTGAGCGTGGGTAATCTCACACATCATACTGTAAAGTTGTTCTTCACCTGTGGAATTCTCAAGATACTTGCATTGAGGATTTATGTATTTCTTTTCTCATTCATCTCACCTCTCTTCTCTCCTGCCTGTCATCCGGAGAAGAAAAACCTTTGTCTTGTAACCTCCCTTTAGAGACAAAGGAATGTAAGAATAAAATAATTCCCCAAATGACATACTCATGAAGTTTCTAATAAGACTGTAATTTGAGTTTTAGCATATAAGCGTGTTCAAATAGCAGAGCCTGGGATTGGGTTGTGCTATTGATGTTTACCAGACTCACATGTCTAGAAAAAATAATGTGAGAAAGTCTTTGAGATTAAAGTGCAGCAGGGCAAAGGCAGGGTCTATCTGCCTGAGAAACAGCTGGTAACCAGTGCAGGAGGCAGACCTTCTTCACAGAGAGCTGGAGACATGTACAGCTGCTCCCCTGCCAGAGACACCAATATCTGCAAGGCTGGATTAATCTCTTAGCATAGGGTTGAAGACACAGAGGCAAGAAAAAAGAAATTTATACAGTGGTCTATTTAGAGAGATTTGCTCCTGAAGCTGCCTTTCACCCTTCAGAAGAGCTTCATTGCAGGAGCCAGGCTGCAGCTGACCACATCAACCTGAATTAAAGTCTGCTTGAGTCTTTCCCCTTTTAGCTATCCTTTCCCCTTTGCCTAACCCTGTCCTCCCCTGATTTCACCAGCACAAGAAGTCAGCAACAGATAATCTCACTTCTTTCTGTCAGCCTGCCAGGGTTAACAGCAGAGATACCAGTGTGTCTTTTTCTTGGCATCTGAGAGCTAGAACAGAAGAAAGAGTTTTTTCACTAAAAATTTGTTCTTTTTCTGTTCTCTGATAGATTAGTAACGAGTTTTTACTGATGAGAGTTATCCTTTTCTACTTTAAATGCCAGGACTACTGAGCTGTGACAATCTAAATGAATGAGATTTCTGATGAGTAGCAATTTTAAATCTCTCATTGAAACACATAACCAAGTCCTTCTTAAAGCTGCCTGCAGGACAGCAATGTTCCTCTTTGTGGATGCACTGTCAGCTTCTTCATTGTGAGGAATCCGATTAACTCAGTGAAACTCATAATGCCAACAGGCTGCCAGTCTCTGTTGTTTGTCATGGACCATCTCCAGTGGATACTACCAGTCACCCTTTAGTACCTGCGTTGTCGTGTTAAATGAAAAGATGTAGATCCACCTTTCAAATATTTCTGTGGTATGCAGATTTAGAAGGTTATTTTTGTCTATTTCTACAATTACTTAACACCAAACCATCAACTGATGCTGCCTGGAATTTACTCTTCTTCCTTCACCTTTTAACCTGTATTGAGTACAGAGTGTACTAGAAACACTTTATCCCAGAATGTTCACTGTCTATCTGGACTGACCAGGCAATGGCAGGAAAGAAGTCCATCTCTCCATGTTGACTAACAGAAAATTCCATGGGACTGGAGGAGCTTCTCTCTGCCAGGGGTTCCCTCTATAACCTGAACAAATCCCTCAGGACCAAATTCAGGTCACTTATCTCACCAAAGCTTAGGTTCTTCTCATAGACACACTCCTTCCCTTGCCCCCAAGTTCAGGGCAATGCCAAATGCTTCATTCCACCTCCACAGTCTCACCAAGCATCATCTTCTCAGGGATGGCGAGGAAGCAGTATTTGTAACTCCTGGAACAGCAACCTTATGAGGATGGATACCTTGCCCTGGTGCCGCCGAGACCTAGGGGCTGGATTTATGTTACTAGATCTAGGTGCCTCTGCTGTGTATAAACCTTCTTCTGCACAAGTCGCTGTCTTATAGCAGCAACAGAGAGAAGTAAACACTTTTAGCCCTGTTTCACCTGACTTATGCTCTTTCATTAGACTGAGAAATATGGCACTCTGGAAACACACTTTCTGGTAGTAGGCTCAGCCTTAAAGGCGTACGTGTGTTCAGCTGGCTTATGCTCTCCAGAGTTTCAGTAGAGTGCCTCAAGGATCGTGGCAGCTGAGACTTTCAGCTCGGAGTCTCGGTTCCCATTTCATCTTTTTTCTCCAGGAATAAGCTCAATCTGTGCCCATACCTCACTTGCACTCATGTAATCAAGGACTTCTCACACTCTGAGGCTCTGGGTAGAAGTTAGTGATTACAAAAATAAGACAAATGTAACATCTCTATGGCACCTAAGGATAAGACCAAAAAAATGTTTGAGGAGGAGTGACAGACAGTTGGGGTTGGAAACGTTTTCTTGCATTCAGAAGCTAGCTGAATTTTACTTAGCTGGGAGTACGTGGAAGTAGGAAGAACATTTTTTTTTTCCCATGAAATCACTCAAGAAAATACTGTAGCTTTCATTCAAGGACATTTCTTCACCTGCTTTTTTTTTTTTTTCCTGGGAGCTTGTGAAAGTAAAATAACTCATCATTAATTATATCCTGGAGGATCCATCAGTCAGATATTCTCTTTACAAGAATTTTCTTGCTTTATCACAAATTAAAAGGACTACTGTGGGGCCTGCATGTCACAGAGGGTCTTAAGGGACTGACTTTGTTATCCATTTTTGTTTGTCATCAGTAAGTCACCTCCCTTTGCTCTCACTTTCCCTCTCTTACACAATTCACCTATAAGTGCTGGTGGGCAGAGTTTGCTTTGCCTCTTTGTTTGGGCAGAGACCATGACCATGGAGCCGTGGTGGTGCTGGGCAGGACAGGTACTCAAGTGCTTGCTGTGTTCAGAGAGAGATAAAAGCTTGCAGGAATCCACTGTCTCCCTGGTTTCCCTGGATGTTTCCAGCCCACTGTGGGCACCACATTGATGGGCATGGTGGGATAGAGCTCAGCCGCCACCTTGAAACACTGTCAGGATCTGGTAGAAAACTCAGTGAGGCCAAGCAAGAGAGAAACATCATCCGCCACAACTTGGAGCTTAAAAGAAAAGGAAAAGACATTTCTGTTTCTAGTATTTTTAAACTTCTAGCTCCTTATAAAAGGAAAAGATATGTAGGCTCTGGCATACATCACAAAATATGGTTGCTTGTGTAATGGCCACTCTCATCTCACATCTGCATACTGTAACTGCTTTGCCAAGGTGCTGGCAAGCCTCATACTGTACTTTCAGGAGTGTATCTAGTGGCTGCAAAAGAATTTTTGAGAGCAAAATATGGGGAATAAGACTATACGACTGTTAGATGAGCAAATATAATAAATAATAATGTGCCGTTACTCATTTCTTTTCCATTTGAAGTATTAGGACTGTGACCCACAAGTCCAGGAGCAGACTCTCAGGGTTTTTATTTCTGCCACTCCTGTTGCCACCTCTGGAGACCAGCAGTCTGTAATTGAGGTATTATTCACTTAAGTAATACGTACTGTTGAACTTGATTCTGTTAGCAGTGTCTGAGCAGTATCAGGAGCACTGCATAGCCAGCAGCAGATGAAACTCTAATAACATCCTAAAAAGGATGCATAAACTCTGCATCAATAACTTCCCTTTACATCTGCACTGGAGATGGGCAGAAAACACTGTATTGATGTAATTTTCAGAAGTGTTCAGCATCCAGGTTTAAAGTGAAAAATAAGAAACAATTCCAATTTTATGTGGGTCAGCTGATGCATTTTGTTCATATCTTTGAGCTCTGATTTAATTTAAACCACCCAGCTTTTCTTTGTAGACAAAGATAATGCTTGCACATCACTTTGTGTTACTAAATGCTGTATAAATACAAATTGGTGTTTAGTTAATTCACAGTGAATAATTCATTAGATGAACAGCATCTAGGATATGACTTTTTTTTACACTATTCCTGAACTGCCCACAGACAAATTTTTTTTTGTTTTTTTTGCTTGCTGGGGAATAATTCCTGTAAATAATCCTTTATCTGCATAATTCTCTGATCAGTTTGCTAAGAATATACAAAAATCCAACTAAGTGCTGCTTTTAGTTGAGCAGATGTCATGCATTGCTATTCTATGCTCTTCTGACATGCATGAACGTTTCTTGGTTTGCTCCAGTGATCTTGTCTCTGAAGTTGCTTGTGAACAACAGGTGGAAAAAAAAAGGAGTTTACATATTCTTACTATTTATACTACAGTGCACTTTAGGACTCCAACATAATTAATAAAATCACAAAGCTAGATATTATCCATGTACAGTGCAGGAGGCAATTCCTATCCAAACACTTTACATGCAGTAAATAAGTTGCTTAAAATGGTACTACTAAATAATAGGATAATTTTAAATTGTGGGAACTACAAACTGGGCCCTCACTAAGCATTTTTGCTTTGTGTGAAAGTATTAGCAGCTTCACAGGGCAGGGACTGTCAGATGGTCCAGGTAATAGAGCAGGGGTTGCCCTTCAAAACATGGAGAGGACCACTGTAGAGGGAGTCCTTGTGGAACAGGGGCATATGATACCCCAGGAAAGTCTGGCCAACCCAGGGTTGCTGAGGAAGAATCCCTGAACTGGCCTCTGGCTGCAGGCAGCCTGGAAGACACCTGGCAGCAGGCTCCCCCGCTGCTTAGAGGCCGTCTTGTGGGAATAGGGCGTGAATCTTTGCAAAGTAGATATAAGTTAGTGAAAGTAAACAATAAAGTGGAGCAAGATGCTCAAATTGTATCGGTGTTTGTGTCGTGACTCTGGCTGGCTCCCCTGCACTCGGGACCCCCCCCCACTAAACCT
>NW_008239647.1:10176-11149 GCF_000691975.1 Corvus brachyrhynchos
GGCTGCAAAGTTGGACGCACGGGCTCCTGACCCTGGGGGTGGGGCGCAGGCGAGCAGAGGAGAAACGAGCAGTCCTAGCCCCCGGCTGAAAATGGCAGCGTGTCACCCCCCTCTGCCGGACAATGGATCATCGTCTGATGGCAAAGCAGCCTCTATGGCTTTGTCACCCGCAGAGCCAGCGCCAGCCAGGGCTGCCGGGGGTCAGCCCCAAGAGGAGGAGAAGCACCGAAGGATGATGCATGAAGTAATCAAGAAGCTTGCTGAATTGTCTACACGTCAGGATGTGCTGGTGTCTAAGTCTTGCAAAACCACACCATCAGCACCGTGGCGTCCTGTGGACCCACTGGTCAAAACAGCCACCAGAACTCCTACGTTCCCATTTGGAGAACTGGGCACAGTGCCTACGGCCCCTCCCTTCCTGCGAGAGGAGGTGCAGCCATCGCCTCCATCAGCCCTGACAGTGAGGACTGACCCATTGTGAAGGAGATGGAATGGAGTTATCTGTGACGCAATTATTGAAGGTGACTGGCACGCCGCAGATGCCCTGGCCTGCCCTGTACTGATACAAGGGGACACTGCAAGGTGGGAACCCCATTACTGGAAGATCTTTCAGCAAGCAAAGCGAACGGTCACCACGCACGGCTTACGGTCCGAAGCTACATGGAGCATCCTGCAGTTGATCTTTACAGCAGATGTCCTGTGTCCTAATGATTGCATCAGCATAGCACAATTGTTGTTAACCCCTTCACAGTTCCTGCTCTGGGAGCTAACATTAGAAAGCGGGTGGTACACGTGCCTACCTTGTGCGGACCGTGATCGAAGGTGGAACAAAGAAGGGGAGTTGCGTAAATTCTTGGGTATAGCACCAGACACAGAGGTAGAGTGGGGAATTGTTTTTGACTGTCTTGAGACAAGGGCATTGGCGGACATCTTCAATCGACTGTCTGCCCATTTAGATCGAGTGAAGGCAGTA
>NW_008239647.1:11177-24862 GCF_000691975.1 Corvus brachyrhynchos
CTAGCTGGCTCCCCTGCACTCGGGACCCCCCCCCCACTAAACCTGGTGCCCGAGCAGGGACGCGAGTGATTTTTTCACTTAAATGCGGTTTTGCTTAAATGTGGTGTTTTTCGCTTAAATGCGGTTTCGCTTGAACGCGGCAAGACTCCGAATCATTGCATCGGTGTTGGAGCCTGGGGAGCCAGAGCGGGAGGGTCTCAAAGCCGAGTGAGGCCGGAGACCGTAGCTCACGTGACCGAGCAAGCACCCACAGGTACGAAGCTATGGAGTATGAGGCAGGCACTCGCCTCCTAGCCAGTATCCTCTCTAAGAGAGGAGAGGCTGTGAAAGATCGAGATCTTTATGCCCTAATTACGTGGGCCCAGGAACAAAGGTTTTTGAAATGCACTTCGCTTTTGTTCTCGACTGAAGAGTGGTGGGAATTTGGGAAAAAAACTGTGTCTGTCCACAATTGAGAGTGGAAAGGAAGGTAAAGAAGCTAAAGCTCTCAGACAGCTGTTCAGGGCTGATCGGACTCAAGCCTGCACAACAACATGCTTTCTGGCAAGGTGCATTCTTGAAAAGCATCAATGTCACCATGGGGACGCCAGAAGAATTAGATCTACTGGGTTCCTCAAACCAAGCTGGGGATGGTTATATGACATTTGAGCCTCCCACTGCACCCTCGCAGAAACGAAAGCAGAGAGGAAGGTGGCCGTGGTGGCCATGGAAGTCCTGGGGGGTGGCGGCTCCGGGAAGGAAAAGGAAAACAGGGGTCTTATGGAGCAGTGGCCAGAGACCAGGGCAGAGTCCAGGGTTGCATGATTCTTCGGGCTGACCGCGGGTAGACCTATGAGGGGAACAGCAGCACCCGTCCACTCGCTGCGGGAGCTGCTGGACCTGGTGGGGAAGGAAGTTACCCCTCCGAAGTCTGAGGGAGAAATGGCTGCAAAGGTGGAAGCACAGGCTCCTGACCCTGGGGGTGGGGCGCAGGCGAGCAGAGGAGAAACGAGCAGTCCTAGCCCCTGGCTGAAAATGGCAGCGTCCAAACCTGCATCAACTCTTAAATATCACCCACCGCACTAAAACCAGGGTGCAGCGTTCAATCCATGAGCTCAAATGTAAAAGGAATGAAGAGCCCGTCTTTTGGAGTCATGGTATAATTTGGCTAGCATCTATGTTTTACCTGGTGCGTCAGCAGCTAAGGCTCACGCAATAGTACATAAACTTGCTTGCTGGGTGACAGATGAGCTAAACATAACTTCGCAGATGCTTGACAGGATGATGCATGAAGTAATCAAGAAGCTTGCTGAATTGTCTACACGTCAGGATGTGCTGGTGTCTAAGTCTTGCAAAACCACACCATCAGCACCGTGGCGTCCTGCAGTATTGCAAAATCGGGCAGCCATTGATTTTCTACTATTAGCCCACAGCCACAGCTTTGAAGATTTCCAGGGTATGTGCTGTCTGAGTCTTTCTGACCACTCTGTCTCAATTCACAAGCATCTCTCTGACCTCCAGAGGGGCTTGCACAACCTTCAGGAGACAGACGACCCTATTGGAGATTGGCTTAATGGTCTGGGTATCACCAGATGGCTGCGTACCTTGGTAGTAGAAGGCTTCAGATTGCTATTTGTAGTTATATTAGGCTTAATAGTATTTGGGTGTATTTTTTGTTGCATTAAAGCGGGGCTGTGAAAGATCATCGACCAGGCCTGGGTTGCCCAAAAAGAAAATGGGGGATGTGTAGAGGGATTCCTTGTTGAAGAGGGGCATATGATACCCCAGGAAAGTCTGGCCAACCCAGGGTTGCTGAGGAAGAATCCCTGAATTGGCGCCAGGCAGCCTGGAAGACACCTGGCAGCAGGCAGCCTTGAAAATCTGGCAAAGTTATACACTGGTTGGCTCCCCTGCTGCTTAGAGGCTGTCTCGTGGGAATAAGGCGTGAATCTTTGCAAAGTAGATATAAGTTAGTGAAAGTAAACAATAAAGTGGAGCATGATGCTCAAATCATATCGGTGTTTGTGTCATGACTCTGGCCGGCTCCCCTGCACTCAGGACCCCCCCCCCCGCTAAAGACCACGGTATTTCCAAATTAGATATACATTATATTGCATAGACAGCAGGTATTTACATACAGCCTGTTGAAGGACTGAGAGAGCAGCTGGCTGGGTGACTGCCTGCTGGCCCAGGTCAACCCACCAGAGAGGAGCACAAAGTCCCTGGACAAGATTGGAGACAACCACCAGCCTCAGCAAGCCGGTAAAGAAATAGGGAGATCAAGGGAGCAGCTTTATTTTTCTCTCCTATGTGGAGCTTATAGCCGACATGTCAGGATTCTTATTAGAAAATGTTTCAGCTGCACTTCAAACTAGTTCTGTGGGTTTGTGACAACCAGGAATGCAGAAACTTATTACAGCTGGTTAGGGGTCAGTAGCTCTGACCCAGGAAGCTGTGACCGGTCTGGAGAGATGGTCCCAAAGGGAATCGCCTTCTCGAGGCCTGGTGTCTTCCCTCAGCTGCTAGCTAGGAGGGCCCACGCAGAAGCTGTCAGCTCTTTAGTGATTGTCAGCTTGTGATTTCAGCTTAGCTCTGCAGGGCAGCCTCCAGGCCAGACGAGAGGCTCGTGTAGCACAAGGTTCCGCACAAAGTAGCTTTATTGTTGGTTCGTACTCCTGGTCTGTACTCTGGCAAAGGGGAGGCTAGGGACGAGCTTTCTCTGCCCTCGCAGGGGCAGGGGGCTAGCTTTATAGGGATACAGGGGGTGGGTGTCAGAGGGTAAAGGCCAGTGGGTTACAAAAGACATGCATAGGGTCTCCCAGAGGATTCTGGGTCTGTCTTCTCGCCATAACTGAAGAGTAGCTGCTTTCCCGGGGGGATCCTGCTGGGAGATTGCTCAATCTCCTTATGTCAGCAGATGTCCCTCCAGGGCAGTGGCTGGGCATACCCTACAGAAACTTTCCTTGGAAGAGGGACTTAAACACAGGATCCTCCTTTCCCACAAGAACTGTGAGCTTGAAAGGCAGTTTCCTTGCTACTGCCACTTCTGGCCCAATGAAACTTTTATTAATTAATGCCAGAAGGAGCATCTTCAATAAAGAGCTTGTAGAGAGCTCAGATATGTGTTTTGGTTATTGCCCTAGAGCTGGGGAGAGATGGCTCTGGCACAGTTCAGAGAGACTCCTCTTGCTGGTTGAGTGTTTGCCGCAGAGCTTGCCCCCTGTCAGCTGGAAGGAAGGGAATTGCTTTTCCTTTTGCAAAGACTGCCTGGTAAATGTTTTTGCAACACATCAATTGTTTTGGCTAGGCACACAGAAGACAGGTGAGCTTTTGGATCCCAGTGAGGCATCAGCAAAAGCCCTGGCAAGACTATGACACCTCTGGCCATGGTCAGAAGCAGGACTTGGAATGAGAAGGGGATTTGAGTACTGAAAGCTGAAGAACCTCTAACATGAGTCATTGGACAAGTAGCAGTTTTGAGCATTGCAGAATCTTCCTATATTCCACTTTAAGTCCTTAACTTTCTTTTCAGTTTTGAGCAGAATTAATTAATCTAAAGTCAAACAAGGAAAAGGTAATTGACCCTATATATCCTGAGCTGCAGCCCTCCCAGATGCTTACGTGAGGCTAGTTATAGAATATCTGTGGAATATTTTTGATGCTATTGCTGTAGCTCCTTTCCTAAATAGGAAAAAGCAAGACAGAACAAACTGAAACCAGTAGCAAGAGACTGGCTTCAGAGAAAGGGACTACAATTTTTGGTAGGCAAAGAGAAGATAAGGCATGTAGCTGACATCAGTTCTCTCTTGCAGGCGGAAATGTAGAAAAGGTAAATGTCCCCCTCAGTTTAAAGCAAGAACCATGCACTATCAGAGCTCCTGGCACCATGACTCTGAGTAAAGACAAAGGAGTCAGAGATGGCTGAGGACTCCCCCGCCCCAAAATGATCAAAAAGATCAACAGGCACAGACTCAGCAGCATTAGCACTGGAATTTGTCAGGAAATGTCCACACATGCAACTACTTTTCTGCAGAGAAATTTTTAAACAATAAGCATCATGGTCACAGTGGGGTAGGAGGTGAGAGGGTTGAGTGAGGAGCATGTGAAAAAAATCTATATAAGCATAAATTGGACTTTCTGTTGGAAAATTCTGTCAGGATAATTTTTTTCTGAACTCTGCCATGAAACCTGAGCAGTTGCTAAGGATCAATTAACGGTGTGCTGGGAGGAGGTAGGTGACTATCAGAAGGAAGGAAACGCCACTGTTTTCACTGAAGTTTGTGGAGAGATTAGAACTGACTTTTTGGGAGCCTGAGAGAGCTTCCACTAGCACATAGCAGATTATAAACATGGAAGATTTTGCTTGTTATGACTGATTAATTATGTATGCATAGTTCAAATGAAGATGTTCTGAGGCATCTCTTCACAGACAGAGCATGAGTGCAAGGCTCTGTTGTTTGATCTATTCATTTAGATTTATATTTGATATTAATGAAAAGGAACAGCTAGTAGAGCAAGACTCAGTACAGGCAAAAGCCAGGCCAGCTCAACCCATGCAGCCACGCCCTGGCATTTCAGCCCTGCTCTATACAGGTAAACACTGATGTGACCTGCCCTCAATGTCTGTACAGTTGAATTGTACCATAGGTCAGTAATGGTATTTTCAGTTCAAAGTAAGCTACAATTTCTCCCACAGTAAATGTGAGCACTCTGTGCCATGTTACTTGGAACAACAGAAAGTCAGACATGCTGGAGAATTAGTGAATAGCAAAGTTTTTTGTCTCGTTAAAGAAACATCTGAAACTGGAGCCGTGTGCTATCTGCATCTTGTCTTCCAAAACCTATACCCTCTGCTAGACCAAGATTCGGAGCCTTTTGAGTACATAATAGGAAATGTTCACCACGCAGAGTCATATCAATCAGAAACTTCAACAAAGCTTAGACATACGCACTGCTGACATATGCACTGCCGACATACGCTGCCTTTGACTTCCGTTCACGGTAACTGTAACCTGTGCAACATTTGCTTGAAGCATGCAATGCATGTTGGTATCCAAAACTGAATGAGGGGAAAGCATGTTAGACTGTGAGTCTTGCAAACGCCCTTTCCATCTACCTTTCTAGGACGACTGATAACAAATTCTGCTCCCTCTACCCTCTCCTGGTCACCTGGCTCCTGGGTAGTAGCTTCATTATTCTCATAACAACACAGGCAAACATTATTTGTGTAGTGAGTCACTTTGGTTCATATTCTGATTGCTATCTTATCGCAGGTTCCAGTCAGAACCATTTTAATGTTACTCAAACAGCTGAGATATTAAAACAAACCCAGAGGCAGCCAAGTGTAAAGGAGCTGGAGTCAGTTGAAGAGACAGGGCTGGATCCCTGCCCTCCTTCTCCCAGTGCCAGTGTGCAGCATGGCCGTGGATGTTTCTCTGGGACAACAGGCTAATGCCTGCAGACCCTGGGAAGGGCAAAGACCTCTTTGAAGACAAGGCCAACATATAATCCTTATTACAGAAAGTAAGAGGGATGGCACTACGAGGACTTGTAACACAGAGGCAAGATTACCTATTGCTACTCTGGATGAAAATTTTCTTACACGCAAGTTATTACTATAGATAAGTTGATGTTCTCCTCTGGTTTACTCCACAAGGATTCATTTTACTCTGGAAGTACTAAATTCTGGAAAGCTAGCAGACAAGTGTTGTAGTCCAGTGCAGTGCTCACATGCTCCTTGCTACCCCTGTGGCTACAGAGAGGCAAGTGAGGACATTCACAGATTTAGTGAGGTCTTGCTCCACCATAACGACTGTGAAACTGTGGAACAAACTGTTGTTTGTGGAAGGGCCAGATTGATGATCCTGGCTACCTATTTGTGAGTATCAAAAATAATTTGTTTCCTATGTAAACCATCAAAGCTCCATGTTTATGTGCCATAAAGGGACTGAGGTTTTGATTTGATCTAGCAAAATCTGAAGCTTCTCCTGCTCTGATGGCAGATCACAAAATTCTTTTGAGGTGGTGGCATTCCTTAACAGTGTGAAAAAGAATTTGCTCTCCTATTCCAGCCCAGCTTCTGAGATTGAGCCCTGCCTTTGCAGTAGATGTAGAAGAAGTTTATGCTGCATGATTCACATGAAAGGGGAGACACGATAGGAGTGAGATGGTCCCTTCCCGCTCAATATAAGACTTTGAAAACATAGGAGACTGAATTAAAATAATACCTGTGGATCTACAGGGGAAAAGTCCATCTTTCCTCTTTTAAGAAAAGACACAGTTCTCAGCCTGCAAAATCTTCTCAGTAGCACTTCAGGTTTAAGTCTCTTTGTATATCACAGGAATTTCTTTCCCTTTATAATCTTCTTGCTGGCCTATAGGTAATTGAACAGCTGATCCACACAGAAAGACCTTCAAAAGGAATTACAAGAATTACATATCTCATATTCACCTCATTTCACCCTTTGCAGATGTTAAACGTGAAACATCAGTATTTTCCTAATCTACATAACTCAGATACGTGGAGTTTTGTGTTGAGACACCTTCCTCCTTTTCCTTCTTTGCCTAGAGGGAGCTGAACCAGTTGAACTAAAAAGGTTATAGAAAACTTAGCTTGAGAGGCAGACATGGCTCTTCAGGAGGCAAAACTGAGGTCTGGAAGAAAGAAGAGAGGGAAAGTGGGAAATAGAAAGGTGAGTTTTAGAGGGTTTGGTTGCTGAGAGAAGATCATGGCCTGATCCTTAAGCTGATGTACAGTCTTAGTATAGTCTTAGCATTTTCTGAAATGAGCTAAAAGACAGGTAAATATGGATCTTTCCACTGATTGCCAAAAAACCTGGAATAGAGGACAGAATATGGCCACATTTCACAGGTATTGAATGGCTGCAGATGTAAGGGAGAGAAGTGAATTTATTTAGTGAAGGCACTTTATCATGGTAAAGTAGTAAAAACCTTGATTTTAAAAAAGGAAAGGAATTTCTTGAATGTGCTAAGACCACCAATATGAAATCTGTCAATACAATAACCTAATGGATTGGAAAGATGGTTATCTTCTTAGAAGCTGGAGACCATCCACTAGGACTAAAGCTGGAAAATTTTTGCCTACCTAAGAAAACAAAAGCAAGAAGGATACATACCCATTATTTAAAAGCTCAAAAAATGCAGAAGAAACTGTGTCTCTATGGGACAGTGGTGCAGGTCTGCTTCGCTCCAGAGTGTGCAGTAGCACAGAAAGGCTTCCTGCTTTGAACCTACTGAAAAGTTATGGCTGAAGTCACTGGAGATGCAACCTTTTATAGGAAAAATACACTCCTGCCCCTGTGCTAAGAAGTTTCAGTGACCACAGTGACCATTCAGTGAGTACAGTGTTGGTGTACTGCAAATGGACAGAGCCTCCTAAAGTGGCAGAAGATCACATTTCTACTACAGAAGGGCATAGGGATTCCTGATTTGATGGCATATAACTCTATTGAATTCTTAGAGGGGATGGGAAACGAGGTTTTTGAGCCAATTGGCAGGAATTCCCCAGAGTGACCAGGCTGCTTTCAGGACCTGACCTATCATGTGCGGTATTGTGCAGACAGCTACTCTGAGGGCTGTGTTTCAGGAATCCCTTCCTCCCTGATCTGACAGGTTTTTGACTTGGAATCCTGCTCAAAAATGATGTTGGAAACCCATACCTGAGCTAGCAGTTGGTTATTTTCCCCAGCATAAGCAAAGAAGCACAGAGCTTTGCCTTAGCTGATTGCTAGGTCTTTATTCACTCTGAATATTGCAGCTCATCATAAACTCAGGGCAGCTTCAGTGATGCTGAGCCGATTTCTCAGCCTGTCTAGATTTGGTCAGTCTATAGGACCTGTAACTATCAGAGTGACTGTATTCATCATAAGTGATGTCTAAATCAGTTAGAAAAATAGTTAATGTAGAAAACCAGCAAAACATAAGCTTCTCAGAGCTAGTTCTCTTATGAAATATGGATTTACAGTGGTTTAGAAGCTTTTCGAAATGTTCTTTGATGAGCATTTTTACTGTGGGAAGAGCATAAGAGTATTTGTATTGATTAGTATTTCTTTCTAATTCTATTTGCTTTCTATCATTTCCTTTTCCTTTTTCTTTTTTTGTTCCCCTGTAGTGTCAGTCTGTCTCCATATTCTGGCCAGGAATACATTGGTTGCACTTTATTTCCTGCATTTGCAGGGAATAACTAAGCCTTTACGTCCATCTTGACAAATCATAGCCTCTTTGACCTCAATTTGTTGCGTTGCTATCAATTTCTTATTCATACATCTACTGTCATTGTCGTGCTACTCCAGTGGTTGATATTTTGGTACAAAACTGAAGAAGGAATAAAAACTCAGGGCCTGATTAAGTTTAAATGCGATTTAAATGTAATTATAATTTTTTGAGGTTAAAGAGTGATCCTTCTTAGGGTTAGAACAGTTGGATTAAAAACCTACACTAATGCTAAGGGATTCAAACCTCATATGTGGGTCAAAAAAGTTGCATCATAGCACGTGTCTGCAGGTGAGGAAAGGAGGAGTGATGGTGATATGATGCCTGCTGTGTCACACAGTTTGAAGGTCTGATAATTTTAAAACTGACCCATAGAAATTTCTTGTTCTGTGGCACAATCTTGCTGTGTGGAGCCAAGATCGAACTTGACACCGCACTAGCAAATGGTCCAAATTCAAAAGGCAACCATTCTTTAGAGGCATTTTCTTTTCTCCTTTACTGGCTTGGTGTGTTTTTATATGGATCAGAGGAACTTCAAAGTCTAGCTGGCAAAGAGTTCTGCCTGCAGATGAGTGGATGGCTAGATTAGTAGTTAAGCAGTAGCTGGCTTTGAAATAATTTCAAGCTCAACAAAAGGCTGGATTTTTACATACTTGTGATTTTATTAAAAAAAACATACAGCGTAGTGCTAAGAGCTGCAATGCTGCCTGTGTTGCTCATGCTCAGTGAAGTGCGAAGATAGGAAGATATCCCTTGTGCCCACCAGAGTTTCTCATGGAGTTTTATTTTTCTATATTAGAGGGAATACAAGAAGCAGAGCATAACTCCGCGAAAGACCAGATATCTGGGAAACAAAGCTATAAATGTTTCTGTCACTGCATCATGCTTGTTTTAATGTGCCTAGACTTGAAGATGTGACCCAGAATTTTCTACAATCAACAATAGTCAACATTTTATATTTTACAATGTGCTTGTCTATCCAGATCCTTAGTGGTGCAATCCATTGAGCTTAGAGCAGCTCAGGGAAACAAGGCAAGTGTGGCTGAAAGACAGTTTATATCTGTCCAAACTGGCATTCAAACTGGGGAGCACAGTGAAGGGCTGACTTCTGTAGTCCCATAGCCATGCTGTCAGTTTACGCTAGGCTATTTCCCTCCTTCATTCTGTGCCTACCTTCAGGGGCATGCCTTTTAAATTAAAGAGTTGGGGTGAGCACTATGCTCCTGATGATGAAAGCTTCATGCAACTCTGTGAATATCAGAAAAGTCCCTATATATCCATGGAGAAAAAGTCCTTTTCATTCAGTGCAGAGACAGAAGTAGAGTCCATGGTTTGAGACAGCTGCCTGTATTTCCGTTAAGAGTATTTGAAGTGTGTTCTTTATCCTGACAGGACTAGGTTCCATGAGGAAACCGTGTCTGTTTTCTGGTCCGGAGCAGACTTTTCTCAGTAAAACCAGTCACCAGTCTCTGCTGGAAACATGTCATGCAGAACCCCTCTGTGAGGAGTATCAGTGATGAAGGGAAAATAAATGAAAAAGCACATCCGCCTGGTGTTTTCCTTGACAGTCTCTGCACTCCATGCTGGAAGTAACTGTCACTGGAGTGAGATTAAGGAAACTTGACAGCTGACAACCTGTTTGGACTTTGCAGTATTTCATTGCACTTCTTACATCTTCAGGATTGTTATTTTACCCTTTAATATCCATCTCAGTGCACTGCCCTGATGTCCACGGTGCAGCAGTTCTGGCCTGATATTCATGATGCAGCAATTCAGTTCTGTCCCACTTGTCTTCACAGGTATGAACTGGACACCCAGCCTGCATGTACTACCATCCACCTGCAGAACAAAAATTGCACCTTCTTTCCTTCTCTCTCTCTCTATATTCTTTAGCAGGGAAAGGAGAGAAGGAGAGTTTTATGATCATGGAACATTCTCATATGTAGATAGACAGAAGTAGAGATCTACAACTAAGGAACAACAGGAAAGTTGCAAAGTCAAGGACTGAGAAATTAGAAAATGCCAGCATCAGAAATGTTTATGCAATCTTAGTTTGCCTTGCTAGTGAGCACATATTATAAAGGTTTTAGTTATACAGCCACACCTTCTTTTATTCCAAGCCCCTGCAGGGCAGTCAGTGTTTCCTTGCTGGGTTACTCATCAATACCCTCCTTTCCCCTTGTGACTCAATGGGTAAGATTAGCCTTCCAGTTACCATATGCTGGTCAAACCTGAAATCAAACTGGAACATTTCTCTCTCTTCAAAGGTTCTCACCACTCTCATATTTCAGTGTTTCAAAAATGGTTAGTGTGTATCCTGGTAAAGTGAGACACTAAATTTGTGTGCAGTGACAAAATTTAACGCTAACAGTCAGTGGCCATGCCCCAGTTGTAAAGCACTGTGTTTGACCCTTTTGGTGCTGAAAAGGATTACAAAATACAACTTGTACAGTAACAGCACCTCCAGATTCCTACAATATTTAGAAGGGAGACAGTGGAGATAGGTAGTAGCAGAACCAAAAATTCTGTAGCCTAATTGCATAAATGGATAAGAGGAATAATTTCAGTTAAGGAAAAGGAAGTAACCCAGAATTATTATAAAAATTGTTCCATAAACATAACGTTGCTGGTGTCTGTGTTTATTGCAGTCCATGTTTGTTGTCCTTTGATGATTTCTCTATCAAATGCTCTCTGTTTATAAGTAACAACTGAAGTATTCAATACATACACTAAAATCTCATTCAGATGAACAAGCTGGTTTCTCTCTGGCTCCAACATTACTGTCACTAATAGGCTCTGAGAGTGGAGTTTCATTAAGCTTCTGTTGACAATTTATTTAGCACACTGAAACTTGGTTTCCCCTCTTATGGCTGTTTGGGCTTGGCAAGACCAAAGAGATCAGAAGTTCCTGACCATCATTACTTGGTGAGTGGGACTCTGAGCAGGGGAGGAGAACAGAGTATTTCAGGACAACCAGCACTGGGAGCAGTTTCCTCGTTCAGGTGGGATGAATCTTGCTTGTCTTTTCCCCTCTGAATATGGGGTAACTTGATTAAGGTAATCTTTAGGCTCCTACAGAGGGAGAAGTTAACCAACCACAAGTCATCCTCTCTCTGTTAGATATTTTACAAAGATGGACACTCATTTTGAGGTACCTTTATCTTTTTGACTATAAGGAAAACTTTGAGATTAGATGTACATGTAGAACATTTGGATAGCTCAAATTTGGAGAGAGAAATCTCTCCTAAGGGCCTGTTGGAGCCTACTTCAGTGATACTTTTTTCATTTAAAGGACTAGGACATGCTTCATCTCACAGTTTCATCACATTCTACCTATACTTGTGTAATATTTAGCCTTTACTCAGATAGGAGGAATGATTCAGATTTACTGGATCCTGAAACTTTCTATTACATATATTAAGCATTGTATAGGTCCCCAACCACTTTTTATTGAATGGCTAAATGTCATTAACTGCATTGATGAGGGGGAAAGAGAAAGGTGAAAAGCACTGCACACTGATGCTGCAGATATTTCAGTTCAATGTTAACTCTGTCAGACTGTATAATTGTCCCATATAAACAGAAGAATTAAATATACAGTCATATGCATACCTCTCTGCATTCTGTTTTCAGTAACTTTCACCCTTTTACCCTTCATCCCCAGTTTCCTTTCTTACATATTTACTCATGGTACACACATTTTTTACCCTTCAGGATGGCAATAAAAATACTAAAAGCTCAAGGGAGAATCACCTGGAGGACCATGCAAATCTTCACATAAAAGATAACCTATGTTATGTTTGACAGCCTCTCCTTTTATTTTGTTCTGTCAGATGAACATGTTGTGGCATAAAAGTTGGGAACTGAGAATGAAATCAAGAAGAAGAAAGAGAGGAAAAAGAACAGTCTGAATGAAAAAACTTAGTGACTGATAAAATAATGTAATATTACTGTGTTCACAGGAAAGAGCTCTTAGAAATGAAAATATTAATGACTTCAGAACTGCATCATTTTAATATGTGAAAATAGAACTGCCTTGAAGAGGAAAGCTAAAGCCAAATTATATATCCAAAGTCTGTTTAAGAAAGAACATTTTTTTTTATTGCAGGCTCGGTGATCATAACTCTCCAAGATTAGTGAACTCTATCAGGGTTGGAAGGCATCAACAGTGATGTTAAAGGAGCTGCTGTCAAGTGCTTTCTAGATTTTAATTTCTTTTTCTTACCTCTGACAATCTATAACAGCTCTTTTGAGGTTGAAGAACACAACATTTCCCTGCTGGGATTATGCTCAACCAGGTAGCACACAGAGCTGATCCCCTTTTCCCTCATCCCCACCATGACTCATTCGTCACATCAGAGAGACTGAATGTCTCTCAGTTTATGTTCATTACTTCTGAACACAGCATTATTACTGAAGATGTCAGCAGAGACACAGTAAGAGGCAGAAAAAGCTCTATAGAGCTGAACATTCCCAAAATGGAGAGCAGAGAATAACAGGGAGCTAAATTCATTTCCTGTTCAGAGAACTCTGCTGGATTATTGGTTCTGTCATAGACAGACATATTTGGATCACATAACCTCTTGGTCCCTCTGTTTCCTCCTACAAAGTAGGGTTTTCCTTAATAAAAATGATGATAATTTATAATAGGGATAGATTGAACTGTTTTTCTACTAAGTTTTTTCCTACTATTGCAACTGGGGACTCTCTATACAGAGGGCTGATACCCCTCTGTACAGAGAAGGGATATGATTAGACAGCACTGGAGAAATTCTCTGTTGGTTTTTTTTTTACTTCTTAAATGAATTGATACAGATTGCATGCACAGCCCTTTCTGGGCTAACAACAATAAGGTAGAGTTTTAACTGTATATTCATTGACAGAAAATGTGTTTGAAGGCTTTGTGCTCTTGCACTCAGGGAAAGTGAAGCACTTGTACTGGATAACTAAAGCTTACGCTTCTGGGAATAGAAATGCTATCACAAATCATACGGTAACTGCATGACTCCCTTGTGAGTAGTGAGCTGCTGATAAAAACTGTCTTGCCAAAATACCATCAAATAATTTTGCTTAACAAACTGTTCTGAAGCAATCACAATCTGCCAGTGGCTATCTCTACAAAAAACAGAGAAGACCATCAAGCAAATTATTTACCAGCAATTATTCAACCACATTTACTAAGAAATGATCTCCCAGATCTTCTCCCACTGTCCTTCTCCAACTAACATATGGGTCTGTCTTGGTTTTGAAAGACAGGTGTCTGCTAAGGAAGGCAGAAGCCTCCCTTGAAGTGGCAGATGTAACCCCTTTCCCTCCGAGTTATTATAATTTTGAAATCAAGGGCCTTTAGGCAAAGATGTGGGAAATAGGAATAACAGTTCTTTACTATTTTATATATATACAGTCAAACAAACAACAATAACTATGGCAGTAACAGCGAACAATCACAAACCCAGTCCCAGCCTTCTTGGCTG
>NW_008239647.1:25146-160994 GCF_000691975.1 Corvus brachyrhynchos
GGCCACAGCCCAGCCTCCAGCGGGGGAGGGAGGGCGGCTTTGGGATCCCGGTGTTGTTTCCAGCAGAAAGCAAAGTAGCCGAAGCAAGCAGACTCCTCTCTTTCTCTGACGCAGAGAGCGAACTGACCCCACACCCAGGTGCAACAAAGGAGTAGCCAGGCCCACCCTCAGTGGGCAGCTCTTTTGTCTTCCTTAAGTACAGCCATTTGTCCCCTAGCAACATGCATATGGGAAAAAATTCCTTTAACAGGAAAAAAACCTAGGACTAAACTAAAACCCCAACAGGGTCATAACACCAGAGAACTGTTTGTTAAAACAATATGACCTAAGACAGCTTCATGTTTATAGAACATCCCTCCACCCTGCCCAGACTCTCCTCCCTCCAAGTTCTGGTGGAGCTAGAGGAATAAATGGTATTGGAATGGAGAGAACAAAAAAGAGCAAAGAAAAAAAGGAAAGTCATCAGCTGGGATTTGTAAAAAGAGGAGGGCATCAAGGAAGTTAAGAGAAATAGCAAAATTATTGTCTCACTGACTTCTCAGAGACATGCAAACACAGTGCTCAGGACACAGGGAGTCAAGAGTAAAGTGCAGGGGTCTCTGAAATCAAAGTTTTAGGCACTGGGGGTAGATTTAAATTTGTCACCTGTGCTGTATTGCCCCTACCCCTTAATGAGCATGATGAGACAGGATGCTCCCAGCAAACAGCTTCCAGGGTGCTGTAGTGTTTTTTTCCTCCCTTCTGGAGCTACAGGCTGCCTGGGGCACTGAGCATGAGAAGATGCTGGTCTGTATGTGCTTCCCTGCTCATTAGAGACAGCCTGACAGTCTGCAGTGAGTGCCAGCTTCCTGCTGTCCCCCTTCGATGGGCTTGTTAGCTTTTCATTTTGGAGCCTGAGAGCACTTCAGAGGCTTCTTGTTTGAGCATGAGGACCATAAATGGTACACATTAAAGAAAGAAATGGACACGGACAATTGTATCTCCCTGGTGTTTCTACATCCTTGTCATCTGGATGAGTTCTCACAGTCTGTTAGTTCCCAGGACTAAATTGATATTGCAGGTATTAATTGCTATAAGGAATATGCTGATAACTAAATGCTCTCCTGTAGGCACTTTGGCACTGCAGCTGATTTAGTGCATGGCTAATGATTTAGTGATAGATTCATCTGGGGGCAACAGGTTTCTGCTTCATTTTCAGATCACAGGGGGCTGTGTGTGACTGAGCAGTCTGGCTGCTTTCAAGCTGAGCATTTGCAGTGATCCATGAGTTCTCTACTCAAAGCTGAATATTCTGACATCGGTGCAATTGTGATGGTGTCTAAATAAAGGCATGAGGGGGAAAGAAAATTGCCGCTGGTGAGTTTGCCATGAACTCACAATGACTTAAAACTGCTATGGTAAAATGGGATTGGTTTCAGGGATGTGTTAAAACTCAGTGCATCTGCTGCAAATATGATTTTGCTATTAACTCAAACCATTGCAACAGCTAATTTGGTAGATCTAGCAGAGTTATTAGAGAGACAAGGGACTCTTCTGTGCTATTTGAACTATGGTATGGGTACAGCCTTGGGAATCCTTGCTGGAAAAGCTGTTGAAGGGTCTGCAGACAGAAGTCTTACAATATTTGTAAACTAACAGACAAAATATAGACAAAAAGTATCACTACCCAAGTCTTTGTGCCCCATGTACCCCGAGTTGTGCAACATCCTCTTTGTTGGTAACCTGTGACAGCTTTCCCCATGACAAGCTAAACTAACATGGGTTCTGTAAATCATCAAAAGAAATGGATGCCTGAACTTACAGCTCAAAACCTGACTTATTTCTTTCTGAGCTGAAAGAACACTGCACAATTAAGTCATAGACCCTTGTGTTTGCTGGGACCAGCTTGGACCCAGCTGGGGATGCCCCCCATTAGCTGTTTTCTGCTTGATTCCCTGCTTACATGTGGTATGGGGAAGTCCCTGCTCTGGGGATTAGATGTGACATTAGGCAAGGTAGCTGAGGCAGGGAAAGGAAAAGTTGCTGTTTTGCCATCATTATTCTTTAACTGACACAAAGTGCAAATTACTGATTTTATCTGTATCTGAATGCCAGTGTCCATGAAGTCCTTGAGCTGTTGAGCCTGTTACAGCTGCAGCACAAATAGTCTGAAGCACCTTTTGGGAGTGGACTATTCTGTGCCTAGCAGAGTTTCCCCATGGCTTTCCTTTCCTCTCCTTTTCTTCAGTTTGTGGCTGGGCTCTGAGTTTACCACAGAAGGTTTGCAATCTGCAGCTGTCACAATAACTTTTGCATTGTCTGCAAATATCCATCTCCTCCATATCACTCCTGCCAGCCAACTGCCTGCTGTGTACGCTTTATGGAGATTTCTATGTCTTCCTCCTGCTCTGCTTAGCAAACATGTTTGTCCCGGCCCATAGTAACAATTGCTGTGCTGAATAGCTATAATGAAAGATGTGGAGAGAAAGGTATTCAGTTCTTCTTTGGGACCTGTGGCTTAACTGATCATTGCTGGTATTTCTAGGTCATTATTAGTAACTATAAAGGTTCAGGGAGAAAACGCAAAGGGCTGCATGTGTTATACCCTATGGAGATCTGCCCACAGAAGGGACTAGCTGGACACATCCTGCTATACAGGACATCTCCACCTCACAATGCTCCCATAGAGAGCTGCATATCTGCAAGGAATAGCAGAGCATGTGGTTTTGGGAAAACTTGTTTTCCCCACAGTTGTTCTCTTGAGCATCTCAGCTTCTTGTCCCTCACGCCACCAGCCTCTCATGTTAAGAGGAAAAGTGAAAGGGAAGCATGCTCAGCTATCTAGGTTGAAGGGAGTCAATGCAAAAGGGGCACTGGAGAATCCAGCAGGGATGAGACAATAAAGGCACATCAGCAAAGAAAGTAGGGGTGTATTACAACAGGGTTTTTGTAAGGAAAGAAGAACGCATGAGGAATACCTGAGACTGAAGTGTTCTGTAGGTAGGAAGGGAGTTATGAGTACATGAAGGACACCCACTGATGAAGTGGGAGGGTGCAAGGTGCATGTAAGGAGGAGTGATGACAGAAAGGGAGGAGGCAGAAGGTGGTATTGGAGTATTGGAGTTTCCTGTGGAGCTGGGATGGGTGGAAACTGGGATGACAAAAGCCATGGCAAACAGAGAATTAATAGGTGAGGTCATGTATGTCATACCTGCAGTAACAGAATATGCCTCGAAGTGTTGAGAAATTGTCTCTAGTGTCTATGAGAAAAGAAAGGTCTGGAGAAGTAAAAATAATACACCACCCTCCATCTCACTTAAAAAGAACCTGGCTCTGGGAGTAGGTCACACTCACGAGTTTGCCAGAGCTTGAAAGAAAACAAGGGCTCAATAACTTTATTGATCAGCCCATGCTGAAACCTGCTGCAGGTGGTTTTGCATGTTAAGCTGAAAGGGCTGATGCTCAGTTGTGAGCTGCTGGTCCAAGCAGAGATTAGCACCATCAGATTCTGCCAGTCCTGCTTCCAAAACAGAGCCCAGCCTAGGGGCTGGCCAGGTCTCAGTGCTGTACTGGCAGTGGGAGGGCACAGGGGAATGTTGGAACAGACTCTGTGCTTCATTTCTGCAGTTTTATGGGTGTGTGCTATTGCTCAGCTGGGAGAAGGCGGGGAAATGACTCCTCTCTGCTGAGAGCTCAAAGTGTTTGTGTTTGAGACTCCCTCTCCTGCTCATCCACTAGAAGACAAGCTGGTTTTTTTGACCTCCCTCAGCCTTCTGCTTACTTGGGGATAGACTAAAAATAATATTTTAAGAGGCAATTTTTAAGGAAAGGAAAGGCAATATCACTGTCACACAGAAACCTTGTATTTTTGTATGGCTGCCTGCATTTGGCACCTACATTTTCATACATAATGTTTAACTGGGAAACTAGCCAGGGATTTGGGATCTCTTTGACACAGTTTGGTTTATGTAGCATGAGTATAGGGGTGATTTGTAGATGCTTGGGAAAAAAGCACTCATAAGGACTGAACTATGAGAGCAATCAAACATATAAATAGAAAAATTTCCTTGAATGGTCACATTCAAAGGTCTTCCCTGACCCTCTCATTTGGAGCTAATCTTCTCTGGCAGGACTGGAAAGTGCTTAGAAGCTTCTTTCTTCCTTTTCTAAGCGCCCTTTGCCTTCTCTGTCTTTACTGCTTCTAGCCTTGCCTGCTGTGGTTCACTTCTGCTGCATTATTGCCCTGCCTTACTGCATTTTTAGGCTCTGTAGGTCATTTTTTCTCACAGTCTTCCTGACAATTCCTCATTTGGTATGCAGACACACTCCCCTCACAAGGAGCTGAAAAAAATCTTCTAAATGCTGAGTTTTATTACAGCACCCAGATTATTAAGATACAAATATTTCCTTGGTATAAATGGAAAATAAGATGACAGAAAAGCAAAGCTGTGTGTTGGCGCCTCAGGAAACTCACACCTGTACTGTTGCAGCACACAGTAGGAAAAGAAGATAGTGAAAGGAAGTCTTACAGCAACTGAAACAATGCCAGGAGTCAGTTCTGATGGCCAAAATGGTGAAAGCTGTGGTGTTGGGCTATGGTCACTTTGATGGGGGCTGGCTGCGCCAGGGAAATGAATGGGCTGAGGTTCCCCTGCAACCACTGGTTCCTGCTGCGCTGCAGATTTCTGAAGAGAGCTTTAGTTTTGAATCAAATCAAGTCAATCTTCTCTGCATTTGAAAATGTGTGAAGAAACTGTTCTGCCCGTTCACCCATGATAGCAAAAAGGAAGGCAGGTGTTTAATAAGTGTTAATAAATAACACTTTATTTCCATGGTAACATTTAAGACAACAGGCAAAGACATTTTAACAAAGACAAATGCCCCTCCTGAAACAGAAGAGTGTAGAAAAGGTGCATTTCAGCTAACTATAAGGACTTATCCAAGATAGGTCATTTGGGAATTTTCTTGCCCTAAACTCCCTCAAGCATCAAAGCAAAATCGAAGGATCTCCAGAGAAGATTCAACTCAACCAAGGTATAAGTCATGCCATGAAAACTCTCTCTCTCTGTCTCTCCAATGTCTGCAGACAGAGGGAGTGATCCCATAGGACTATCCTCCTTACCCAAGTACTGCACATTAGCTGGGATGGATCCAGGTGAATGGGTTCTGTCTCCACCTGGTGTTCTTCACCCATGCTTTTTTGAGCGATGGTAGACCCACATGATATCATGCTCTTGCCTAAAAAGAAAGGTCATAATTCCTGAGGTTTTTTGTCCCCATGGGCATGGTCAGTGTTAGGGAACCCAAACACTTGTGCTCTGCCCAGAGTAGGTGTTTGATGAAAAGTGCATGGCTCCTAAAGATACCCATCAGAAGAGCTAAGCCCACACAATGAGGACGTACTAACATAAACACCAGTTAACAGAAAAAGTAAGTAGTTCCCTTGAGACACTTTTTTATCCTGCCACTGTTTCTGGGATGAGAGAACTGTACACTGTTCTTCAAGATGAACTGGGTCTTAGGGACTTGCTATGACCCTATATGAGTTCACAGACGTACTTCACATATTTCTCTTGGAGAGACTTTTCAAAATGTCATTGCATTCATTTTATTTTTGCAATCAAACTTTGAGAGAACACAAAACTGCTTGAAGTGATGGCTCTGGCTTCCCAGAGGTACTATGCTGTCATATTCAATGCCCCTCTGAGACTTCAGGTGACTTAAATGTGTCACAGGACCCTGACACTCTCTTCAGAGGCTTGTCGCTTCATTGTGGGATGGAAGTGAAAGCAGAAACTAAAAGCGTTTATGGAGAAGGATACACGACAGACTCTTACTGTCTGTAATTCTACTCCTTTAACTGTACGCTAACTCATCTTCGAAGCCTAAATTTCATATTCCAGCCAGCTTCCTGTCCTTCAAACCCCAGAGCCTGGGCTTCCCTGAGGTTTGTGGCTCATGTGCCTGCAAAAACAGTGGTCTGCACTTACCCGTGTGCTCAGTAGCTGCACTCAGATATTGTACCATGAATGTGTAAAGGATCTGGTAAGAAGTTAGAAAGATACCTGAGTCAGATATATCTCTCACTGATCAGTGGAAAAAATTGAAATAACTCAGTTTGCTACAAGGAAAATTTCTCACTTGTGAGCTCAAAATCCTGCCTTCATTTCTTTCTTTTTTTTTCTCTTGTCTCTTCCCCTCCCTTTCATTTCCCTAGACTGTATGACTCTACAGCAGAGTACTTAAAATACTTCTTAGAAATAATGTATTCAGATTACAATTTTCCTGGAAAGAAAAAATGAAAATATATGGCGTGTCAAATCATGTATTTTATCTGTCATCTAAACTGTACAATTTTGTAATATCCTTTTATATTTTATAACATTATCATGCATTTTAGATACTGTGCCACATATTTCAGACACCTGCTGTCTGTAATGTAGTATGCCAGATCAACTCATGCTGTAACAACTTCTCAGTTATTTTTACCATCTTGCAAGGTGATGAAACTTACAGCCCATGGCTGTTGCTTGGCTTGCCTTGTGTTATGTGGCAGAAACCGTGGGAATCAAATGTTTTTTTTCATAATCATGTGGTTAGAAAGAGAAACTTCGGGGGGTGACTTGAGTCAGAAAAAGATGGTGCATATGAAATAGTGTCATATTCCCTTTCTCAGCTGCCACGTATCTCAAAACAAGCCTCTTGCAGGTTTGTGCCTCCTGTGCACCACAAAGCAGTCAGACTCGCTTGGGCTGGAACAGCACAGTTTGCTGGAAACTTAACTTGTCACATAAGCCATCTCTTATTCCTAAGGGGAATGATAGAGGGCTTACATGTGGTGTAAGGGAGAGCTGTTCATGTGAAGCAGATCTAGGGCTTGGGCTGAATGCTGGACTCAGTCCATGTGAAAGTTGTGGCAGTCTGATTTGTACGGTGCCTTACACGTGGATTGCACTGAAGCCATATGGTCACATCAGGCTGTTGGAGGTGGAAGCCACGTATTGTGCAGGGCACATAGCAAAGTCAATTGGCAATGTCTTAAGTCTACTCTTCACAAGAGAAAGTGATCTGGCAGAGTAGGAGGCCAGCATGGAGAGATTTGAAAGGATTTCTAATTGTCTTGTCTCCTGGTGGCCTTATTAGAATCATAGACTCATAGAATGGTTTGGTTTGGAAGGGACCTCTTAAACATCATCTTGTTCCAATTCCTTGCCTTGGGCAGGGATGCCTCCAACTGTACCAGGCTGCTCAGAGCTCTATTCAGCCTGGTCTTAAACATTTCAGGGATGAGGAATCCACAACTTCTCTGGGCAACCTGTTCAGTGTCTCTCTATCCTCATAGTAAAGAATTTCTCCCTGATACCAAATCTAAACCTACTCTCTTTCAGTTTAAAGATAACTTACCATCTCCTGAGTGTTCATCTCTCTTTGTCAGTAAGAAGGGCAGAGCTCTGGTGCTGGATGAGGCCACAGAAAGATGCTCCTGTGCACTGTAGGGAGGAATGGTACTGAAAGTTCCCTGTGTCTGTAGCTCTTTTTATAGCCAGACAAATGAAAAGGCCAATCTGGCCTATTTGCATATTCATCAAAGCCTCCCGCTAACTTGAAATATTAATGTCTTTTAAGATAAATTGCCACAGGAAGATGAAGACATCTTGAGACACAATAAACAGGAATTTGGCCCTCTCTCTAGACAAATCAGAAATACTTCTAAAGTCTTAAAACTCAGTGGAAGTTTCCTTGGTTTTGAAGCAAATTTCTTCTCTATTTCATTCAGTTGGAAATGTGAAGAAGAAAATGCAAGCTTAGGTATTTTTGAGACATGGAAGTTAAATAAGTACCAGAATTCATTGAAAGAACAAGTTAACATACTTAGCCAGTTTCCCATCTCAAAAGGCGTGAATCAGCACCACGACTTTGACTTTTATTAGAGTCCAATTATACCACTGAGATGCTTGTCCGTCTCTGGTTTAAACTTGGGTATAATAGGTATAGATGATTCTATTTTCCTGTTTAAAAACACTGTGTAACACATTGCTGGGTAGACTTCAGCCATGGGCATAACAGAAATTGTCACTTCCATTTTGTTCTTTATAAAGACTGGTAGTGGATGGGAACATGTGATTCTAGGGGCCCACAGCAACACAGCCCTGAAGATAAGATGCCAGGGATGCTGACAGAACAAGCACGGCTCAAGGGATAACGGAATGAGCAGCTTCTGCCCATCTGTTTCCTCAGACAAATCCTGGCCCTACTCCGAGACTCTTTGTAGTGGAATAAACAGCTTTTCTCCTAGGAAAGACTGAACAAACCACCTGGCTGTTTTGTGCAAATGGATTTCAGATATTAAGAGCCTTCAACATCCTTTCAATTCACCTGGACTATGAAAAAATTCTGTCTCTCTCCCTCACTCCATTGATCAACTGATGCACCACAGCTGACTCTAGACCCCATTGTCTCCCGTCGAGAAAAGAAAAAAAATTTTTCTTTCCATTTGACTTTTTTCCAGACAGCTGCATTCTTCTTTGCAAGCTGCAAGTTCATACTTAGAGTATTATTCATCCAGCTGAAAAATGAGAATTAAAATTTGAAGTGTTTAGTCAGTTCCTAAATGTGTGCCCTGGAGGAGGTTCTCCATTTAGTGAAATCTGCCAGAAAGTAAGCCAACAACTTGGAGACTCCTATATAGTTTCTGTGGACAGGTGGGCTTTAGACAGCATGAAGATTAAACCAACACCTAATGTGATGGTTCATTTTTATCATATCCAAAGTAATTTTTTGAACGAACTCCAGACTTTTACTTTCAAAGAAAATATAGCTTAATTTAAAATTTAAATAAATGAAGATAAGTGCATCTGGGAAATAGGTACCAGTGTGCATCTACTCTTCTAATATAGATTATTTCATGCTGTTTAGGCTGACTAAATAAAAGAGCATGCAAATTTCTTCATCAGTGTCTACACTGTGGTTATATAGTACACAGAAAAAAATAATAATAAAAAGAAAATAAAAAAGTGCTTGAATTTGTGGAAATTCCTGAAATAAAAATGAAGCTTTCAGAACATGAGTAAGATACTGGTACCACTGGGAAAGCATTAGAACAGCAAAACGTCTCGGTCTTTCTGTTGTTTCTTTTTCCCAGGTACTCTTCTTGCACCATCAGAAGCCAAGTTTTACTGGCTATTGTGTATGAAGACAGACATTTTCTGATCAGAAGGAAGTTGAGAGACCTTATTAGCTGATGTTTGCAACGCTACAAAAGGGGCATGTCATCATGATCACTTTGCTGCAGGCCCAGTAGCATGTTAAGGAAGGTATAATGAGATAGCTGGAGCGCTCTTCTTCCCATTGGTCTGAGGCTGTTATGCCAAATGGAGATGGCAGCAGTGGGGAAAATGCCTCTCACACACTGCTCAGTAAGAAATGATTCTGATACATTAAATGGTTTGTGTGCAACTTTTGTGTGGCTGCTGCACAGGGAATCTGTATACCCCAGCCAGCTTTGCTTGGCTGCTGAGGGGGCGTACTGGCAACATTTTGGTAGCCAGGGGGGTACAGGAGCAACTTCTGTGAGAAGCTGCTAGAAGCTTCCCCCATGCCCGAGAGAGCCAATGCCAGCTGTATCCAAGATAGACCCACTGCTGGCCAAGAATGAGGCCTCCAGTGATGGTGGTAGTGCCTCTGGGATAATGTGTTTAAAAAGGGGGAAAAACCTTCTTAAATACTGTGCAACTGCAGCCAGAGAGAGGAGTGAGAATATGTGAGAGAAACAGTTCTGCTGATACCAAGGCAGTGAAAAAGGCACACATTCCCTGTCCCCCTGAGCCATTGAGGGGGAGGAGGTAGAGAAAATTGTGAGTACAGTTAAGCCTAGGAAGAAGAGAGATGCAGTGGAAGACTTTTTAAGATTTAGTTTTATTTCTTGTTATCCGACTCTGATTTGATTGGTAATAAATTAAACTAATTTCCTCAAGTCAAGCAGGTTTTGCCCATGACAGTAATTGGTGAGTGAAATTTCCCTGTGCTTATCTCGACCCACAAGCCTTTTATAATATAGTCTCTCTCCTGTTCAGCTGAGGAGAAGAGTGACAGAGAAGCTTTGGTGGGTACCTGGCATCCAGCACAGGTGACCCACCCCACCACAGGAAAACCACAGCTGGTGGGGAAGGCCAAGGTGTGGGAAATGACACCCTGTGGGAATACCTATGCTGTAGAGGGCAGGGAGATGAGCCCATGGCTGTTTGCAGACCCCTTGGTCTTGTTCTTCTGGCTGATCTCTTCCAGTATAGCTCTTTTTCGGTTACACTCTGGTCAGATGGCTTTGGTATTATTTTTTTACAAGAGCCTTTTGAAACTTATCAAGTGAACAGTCACAGAAAATTAGCAGTTGCATGTCCCAACACAAGCTGAGGCAAGATATTAATTTGACAGCTGGACTCTATTGATTTTAAATTCCAAGTGTAAGTACTGTACTTTGGGGCAGGGTGCAGACCACAGATGCTGAACCTCTGTTAATGTGTGAAACTGTGCTCGGCCTTGACTGTTAAGTGACACTTGATACCCTTGTCCTCAAGTAATGGTGATGACCCTGCAGGCAAACAGCCCAAGTTCTGAGTCTGGGTGCATTTAACATTGTGAATCTGAATGTTTGCCCTGCCAGACTAGGATCTGTGACAGTTTTTCATCTGTTCGGAATTCCAGGCTCTAACTAGGCAAAAGAAAACCTTGCTGTTTCTCAATGATGGTAAAAGCCCAGATCTTGGACTAAGTTCTGCTCTGAGATTTTCAGCACTTTCAAGTCTCCTCTCCCCTATGTCAAGATAATTTGGGCATTTAGCCTTCTTGTGTGGTCTGAGGAGAAAGACTGGCACCTCTCAGAGGCTGTGCAGCACATGTGACTAACTTTATGCTGAACTGAGATGAAAGCAGCTGTCTGAGGCTTGGCTGTAAGAGGAAAAGTGGTGGTTGCCTGGGGTGGAGAGAGCAGGCTTTGGGCAGATGAGGTGCACAGCTGCCCATCCCCCTGGGGCTGTTATGGCTTTCTTAGGTTCTGTCTTCTGCTCAGCTCTAACACTAACTTATGGCTCAGCCTAAGATCCCCACCTCTGGTCCACAACAGAAACTTATTCTTAGCATTGATCTCTTTTTTGCTCCAACTTGCCTTTGGTCCCCAGTTCCAGCCCCACTCTAGTGGGTAGGTCACTGAATGTGATTCAACTTTTTCATGGAAAACAACAGCCCTGTGGGGCTTATTCTCCTCTCCCTTTGTCAGTGAGGTATAACTGCTGAAATCCAATTAGTTGTACTGAGGCAACCAGCCTGGTCCTCTAATGCAAATCAGGACATTTTCCTTGTATTGGAAGGGTAATAAGGATCCGAAATTGTTGTTTATTTATGAGGATGCATAGCCATTGGCTTTGCAAATCTGAGGTGTAGGCAGCTGTCTGGCATTTTTGCCTTACCCTTTCTCTCCAAAGCAGGGAATTTGCTGTTATGCTCTGCAGAGATCTCCCTGCATGAGTGCAGCTTCTATCTGTTCAGCGATTCCAGCTCTCTAAGACTTCTCTACTTCTGGGGCAGCATAAGAGGAGCCGGCTCTCGAGCATTATTGTGGTCACTCGCTTGAGTAAGCACTGCTGATGTGGGCAAAGGTAATGGAAGTGTCATGGCTTAGGAACGATGCTCCCCAATTTACTGTTCCCACTAAAACCCTCCCTGCAGCAGGCTAGAGAGGAGAATTGGCGGCACAAAAGGTAAAGATTACAGGCTGAGATGAGAACAATTTACTGGAAACAGCAATGAAATAAGAAACAAACAGTACAGCAACAATATTAAGAAAAGGGTGTACAAGGAAGGCAACAGCTCACACATGATGAAAGCTCAGCACATGGGAAACACAATACGCAAATTGCTGCCACACTATCCCTGACTGGAGGAGACTCCCCTCTTCCCTGGCAATGTCGTGGGGTGATACAGAATAACCTCTGCTTCTAGCCATGCCTCTTCCTAACTATTGCAAAAATTGATCTTATCGTGGCCGGAACCAGGACAAGGAGTTATCCCTAATTCTTTAAGGACTTCTCCATGAATGACAATCAAAAGAGGATCATAAGAGCTGAAATTTGTAAATCAGTATTTCTGGCTTTTCCCAGAGACAGTGTGTTCTACTAGATCAATCCTTCAACAACACTAGTTTCAGCTTTGTGTTTTGTCAAGGCACATGCCTAGCAGCAGCACCCAAATTTATAGCCACCCTTCTTAAATGGCTGGCTGTCTTGGAAGACAACTTGCAAGACCTAGATACTTTGTCCTGATCTGTTCTTTTTATAATAAACATGAAAGGAGGTCAGACTAGCAGATTTTGCAATTTTCAAAATTCTGAGGTTAAAAAATGAAAGCATTGTATGAACCCTCTCTGCTGCAATTGATGTGGCAATTGTATGCTGTTTTAGAAGAAAAAAATCTAGAAAGCTGTACTAAGGAAATCCAAACACACAAGTTTCCAAACAGCAATTTAGAAGAAAAAAATTGAGAGCTAGTGGTTTCCCAGCTATCAAATGCTAAATACTATCCAGGGGTTATTGACTATCTGATGAGAATGAAATGGAGCTGAAAGGCAATTGATTCAGAAATAAACAATGCATCTATTTAGGGTGATGGCCAGTGGTGAAAGACTCTCTAGTCAATTTGTCAGGAGTTTCTACAGCAGTTGCTCATATATATTCAGTATCTTTCAAGATATATCTTCTCTCTACTCTGTACAAAAATGCAGCTTCCTACTTAATCTTTCTGAAATTGAAAAAGGCCCTGTACATCACAGAAAGTCACTCCTCTTACATCCAGTAACGACTTGACTCAGAGCAAGGAAAATAGCATTAGCCTTAAAAGCTAATTTGCTTGCTTTCTCTGTACCTCTTGGTCTACTGGTTAGGACGGCATTTTCTTGCTCTGTGAACCTTCATTTTACTTGCCCTCACATACTCATTTTTTATTCCATGTAAGCAATCTGAAAGAATAGAGGGAATTTATGGGTCCATGCAAGACACCTCTTCCTTACAAGAAGTGTTCCTCCTTCCTCGTATTCCTGGTATGGAAGACAGTTTCTCTTGGATTACCTGTATAAAACTCCAGTGCCCTCTTTCCTCTTTTCCCAACAGGATTTTGACTTTATAGCCTCCTTACGCTGCTGTGGTAACCCTTGTGCCAACAGCCTGGAATTATGCAGCAGCAGATGGAGAAGCCGAGTCAGCTCTCAGATCCCACAGGAAAATGTTTTCACCAGAGTGTGTTTTCAGCTGCATTAGCCCCATGATGTGGTTGGCTGCATGGCTGGGCAGGGACAGGAACCACAGCCTCATGTTTTTCCATGTCAGTGGCAGAGCTTAAGCCATTTAAGTAAATACAGCTTAAGATTTTCGGGAGCATCATTGCTCCTTCCAGTTTTTAAGTGGTGTGGATATACTAAGATTCATCTAGTAACAACAAATTCTATTGCCTATGTTTTCCTTATCTGATTTTATCACGAGCAGGTCTCCTGCTTTAAGCTTTGCATCTATCAAGCTGCAATTGCTCAGTTAAACAAGACAAAGGTCTTTTGGCAGGTATTTCTTAACTTTACAGGGCCACTTATATATTTATTTTTAAACTGACTGGTATTCTTATCTGCTGGCCCATAAGCTCCTGGGCTTAGTTTATGCTAATGACTGAGAAGTTTTGCAATTCATCAAGAGCTAAGAACAGACTGTATTTGGTGAAGAGTTCTGCTAACAATCTGTATTACTCTCTCACCAGTCTGTTTTCTTTTGGGTAGGGAAGAATTGAAAATATTATGCTTAAAATCTTAGCATATCCCAGTAGTTTAGAAAGGGCTCTGTGGTACAGCTGTTAGGATTTTCTTCCAGAAAAACGCAATGGAAAAAAAGTTGCATTTTACCTTGTATACCTTGAATTGTTGGCATGTGTTTTGAGTGAAAAATAAGAATCTTATAAACAATGGTTAGATCTAGCTTTGTCCATAAATAAATTACTTTTTAAAAAAAATTAAATCAAACACACTTTTTAAGACTCACTTTAAGAAGTGGGTCATAGCAGACAGCTGGCTATGTGATTAGCTGGGGAATAACAAATCAAATATAACGTATCTATAGGCAATGGAATCATAAACAGAAGTGAGGCCTTGGCTTTACTACCTTTTGTAGCATTAAGGAGGTTAAGATAAATTTAGATAGTGACATGCAACTAGCAGTAGAGGATTATTTTTATCTAACATAGGGAGTTGTATGGATATTTACCACCTAAAAGATAAAATAAATCAAATTCAAACTACAAAGGGTTTTCATTTTGCAGAAAGGTTAATTAACTACTGGAAGAATTTGTTCAGTTCTATGATCTGATCGGCATGTCTTGATATCTTTACATGAAAAGATTTCTAAAATATATGTAATTAAATAAAAGTTATAAGCTCTTAAGTAGAATCACTTGATGGAATTTTATGGCTTGCATAAATCAGACTACAGAATCATGAGGGGGTATGTCAGCCTTACAGTTTTATGGCCTAAACTTAAGATATAAGGGCTGAATTAACTGACTTCATTTAGTCCAAAATATTTTTCCCATGAATATTCTTACATCACAGATTGTCATAAATGGAGTCTCAGCATAGAACAGAAGAGAAATTAGGTTAATAGGAGGATTACTACTTTGTGTGTTTACATGCCAAGGGCAGATGTTGCCTCTCCCAGTGAGACAGACTCATCATGCTTTCCTTTACATGTATTTCCCTGTTTGTTTCAAAAATGGGCGTTACCTTATTAAACATTAATCTTGAGCCAAAAATCCAGGAACTAATAAACTGTTTGCACCTGAGACGTAGGTACATTAAAACACTCTTAAGAAACCTGAATTGTTTAATTGGGCCTTAAAATGACTTTCAGGTATTTTGTGCCTTACAAAAGACTCTTCTACTTACAAAGCAGCCTAAAAAGGTTTCCTCATAAATGTGAATATGTTATTTTACTTTTAACAAGAAAAGCTCCTGGTACCATGCAGTGACTTTTTAAGCACTATTCTCTCTGAAGGACTTTACTGGATGCAAATGAAAGAAAAGGGAGCTTTTCCAAACTGGAGAAAAAAATCACTTTTGAATTCCAGGTATTTTAATCTTTCTGTTTTGCTTGCTTTTCATCTATGCTTAATAATATCAGAAAGGATTTCTATAATGTGGTTGCTATGGTAAAAGCAGACCTATGTCCCATCACATAAACCTTGAACCATTATTAACTGTTTAATGTTAGACGAGCAAAGGAAGGTGTGAATAGCACGTTAACACCTTCAGAACCAGCAGCCTTTCATCCCAATGTTCCTAAGGCAAAGATTTTTCCTTTTCATTAGGCAGATTTAGGGCTGCTCTTCAGTGCACATCAGGTAGGCAGATTGGTACTGACAATGCTTTTCAGGTTGTCTTACTGAACTTATAAATTCATGCATTTGAGGGCTAGGAAGCAATTGGTCTAGCATGTTTAGCCTAGGTTATCCAGTTTAAATGAAGAAAAAGATTATAGCCCATGTTGGAATGATTGCTTCTCTCAGAGCAGCAAGCTAGACTTCAAATGTCGGAGAAGTTATGTCCCTTAGAAAGAAAAAAAAAAACAAAAAAAACCCACAAAAAACTCCAAACATAAAATCAAACAACCAAATGAGCCACTACTATGCTGTTTAATTAACCTGAGAGCTAAAGAAATGACTGCAAAATTATTTTTTACAGCATTTCCTGCCTGTTGGTCTTTTGAGGTCCCTGTTACCGAGACTTGTAACCTAAAAACCAGAACAGGTTTCTGTCCCTGTTCTTTCTGGTCACTTTTTACTTTTTCCCTTTTTTTTCTTTTTCCTTATGTGTTCAGACCTGCAAAGAATATTAGTACAGTGAGAGCGGACTGGGACTTTGTTGCAGTGGATGGCTTTCCACTATGCAAAAATGATGGTCTCTGCCCTTGGATGCCTACTTATCAGGGACAGTAATTGATCTTAGTGAACAAAATAAATCATTGGTGTCAGTTGCAATATCAGGGTGCTGACAGCTGATTTGTTGTAGTTGGTTTGTTTTTAATATGTATATTGAATTTATTCAAGCAAAGCCAACTAATGGTCTAAGCAGAGTAATTTATTCCAGTTTTTCAGATGTTATAGATCAGCATGCCCCCACAGATTGCAATGAAGTGACCCAAATTTCACTTATCTAGAGATTTCACATCTCTTCTCTTTGAGGAGGTAACACCTTTTGAAAAGATAGGATTAAACAGTTCTCAAAGTACTTTACTAAAAATTAGGGTAAATTCAGAGGGAAGGCTGGCTGGGTGCCCATGAATGATTAGATGTTTTGAATGGATTTAGTCCTTTAATATAAAGTAACAGATTCTCCTAGTGTATAGCCAAATTTCCTAGTTTAGTAGGTGTATATTTTTCTTTATACATTTCATAGACTTTGAATAGAACACTGATCTTCCTGAGTTGCATAAATTTGCAGCCTCCACTGGTGATATCTTACTTCATATTCTACCTTTTGAAATGAATTATTTTTTTGGTGTCTCAGTCTCTAAAATAGTGCTTTGTGATTCTTCTCTTATTATAGATTTTTATCTTTCCTCCTACCAGTCCTCCAGCTTTATCGCTTTTTTACACAGCTTTATTCTACTCCCACTTGTGGATATTTGCTTCACATGTGTTCAATGAATTTTATTCTGGTTGTTTATTTCTGCATTTGATGAATAATTAGTATTGGGTAACCGTTTTCAGTGCTTCAACACAAATCCTGTTGAAGAGCCTGCAGCTGAAGGATCAGCTGAAATAAGTGATCTTGGACTGTATTTGTCAAGGAGCGAAAAACTAGGACAGGGAGAAGGGCAAGGGGAGACATTATACAGATTCTATGAGGCAAAGGTAGAAACAGGGCAGAGAAGGGCAGCACAAAACCACACACAAAGGTGACATGGGGTAGGGTGGGAATTAATTCTCTAAATAATTTTTTTTAAGTGGAAAAGGCTCTGGAACTTTAAAGCAGTGGTAATTCCTCTGAGTGACTCCCACCCCTTGTGGTCCCTCAATGTCCATTTGCCTGAAGTACTGGATGGATATTTTCAGGTGAGGGTAAATCAAGCTGCAGAAAAATCTTTTTTTCTGTCTGTCACTAGCCCAAGTAGAGTGAAACAGTAACCATGACTGTGCTTAGGACACCTGTGTATATGAGTGGGAAACATGCTGGGGATTCTTAATATGTTTATTTAATAGTATTCTTTGATTTTTTTGGGGGTTTTTTTTGGTTTTTTTGGGGGTTTTTTTGGTTTTTTTTTTGTTTTTTTCCACAAGGATTACTTGCATGCTGGACATGTGGATTTTCAGTTTGTTTCACTGCTAATACATGCCCTGGAAGTTTTGGCTTCAGCAGTTTTGCAGTGTCCATGATGATACCCAGGCAGAGTTTGCTGATCCAGATTGTGCCAAGTGTCATTTCAACAGCGTGACCTCAATTCTGCCAGTTTGGGATCCTCCACAGATCTCCAGTCTGATCCCAGGCTGCTCTGTGCCTTCAGCCCTCATAGCTTCACAGGGCCATGTAAAACATAACCCTTGTTTTCTACTGTAAGAAATGCCTTTATGTTCAATTCTTCTGATATGTTGCAACACAGACTTTCCTGCATTTCAGATCCTTTTAAATGGGAAAAAAGAGAAATCACAAAATGATTGTGTCCTATGGATCCCATGTGATGCTCCGTGGCCTTAGGAGACCAAATGTCCAATGCCATGAAGTGTGGACACATGACTGCACACAGCCAGTCTCATTTATTTGGCCTCGGGACTGCTTTATTATTAGCAGTATGGACATAATCACTGCCTTAACTTGTGGCCCAGACTTTGAAAATACAAAAGGAAAACTAATTGCTTATTCTTCTGATTGTAATATATGAGGGCTGGGTTGTGCTGCTGTTTTTATCTGCTTTTAATTATTTTTATTCCTGCCCATGCAGTAAAATTGTTAGTGTCTAGGTTATTTCAGAAAAATCACAGCAGTTGTATGACTCCATCAGCTCAGAGATGAAGGACAACTCATGTACACACATCCTTATATACCTGTGTCCATACTCTCTCCAGATCCATGCAGTACCATTTCAATGTACCTCTGGGTTTGGGCTGGACACTTCGGCAGGAGCTTGCGGAAAAGCCTGTAATAATAAAAGTGTCAGCTTGTGACCACAAACATCTCTATTATGCTACTGCTAGAAGAGAAAGGATGGCCTAGAAATTCAGAAAGCAAATATTCAGAGGAGCAAATAAAGGAAAGCAGTCTAGCAATGCATGACAGTAATTCCTTCACTCAGGAAAGAAACTATGGTTTTTGTCTTTACATATTCAGTCATCTAAGTCAGGGCAGATATCCTCAGTACCCTAGCACAAGACCCCTAGTTATGTAAGAGGAAAATAAGATTTGGGGAGGAAAATAATATTTGGAGAAGAAAATTATTTGGGGAGCAGTATAAACAAGACTACACTGAGGCAGTAGCAGGTGCAGCACCTTGCTTCATACTGCTGTCCATGCCCTTGGGTGAAAGCCCTGTTAGTTAACACTGGTGAATGAACAGAAGGCTCATCTCATTAAGCTTGGACTTGGAGAAGAGTTAAAGGACATTATTAAATCACTGAGGGAAAAAAAGGACTCTAGAAAAAAGGCCTGAGAACAGATGGGGATTTTGTAAAAGGAGGAGGAGGATGATATGAGAAAAACTTGCTTTATACTTCAATACCAGTGAAGCATTGCAGTGGAAAACTAAATAAGGGCTGAGAAATCATTCACCACAAGATGGCAAACAGTCACAGTTTCAAGACTATCTCAGCTGAAGAAGACTGCCCTAGTGGGTACCTTGCTTCTGTTCTCAGTTAGTGATGGATATTTCTGGGGCAATTCCGGTAACGCAGTTAGGATAGTCAGACACCAGGGGGGTTGGCAGTATTGATGCAGTGAGATGCTCCCTGAGCAGCCCAGTACATGAGACAGTATCAAGCATGGACTTAGTTTGAAGGGACTGGCACCACTGTAGTCACGGACACTAAATTCAAAGGGCTTTTGATTGGCTCCTCAGCAGCCCAGCATAGCGTGTTAAGCAGGTGCTGTGCTGCTGGGCAGATTTTGTGTAAGGCAGACATTTTGGCTAAGGGCAGCCTTAGCAGAAAGCTGACCATTTGCTCTGCTTGCCTGAACAGTTTCATCTGACTTGTGGTCTCTGTTCTTTGCAACCAAAGACACCCAGGGCAATGCGGATCCATCTCTCCTGCTTGAGGAAGAGGACCTGCTCTGCTACATGTGTTACAGTCCCCTACTGCTAGTTGGCACAAAAAAAAAGTCTACTGTATTTCAGACAGATACATTTCAGCCCAAACTTACACAGAAAATCATGTGCAGTTACGAGGTCTGCACACACTTACCACAGGGAGCAACGAGTTTACTGGTGTGTTGAGAAATATGTGTTAAAATACATGCAAGGAAAACAAAAAAAGCTGTCTTATTCCCTAATTCCCAAAATTCCTGTTGAAAGATTTAGAAAATCATCAAAAGTGAAACCTGACACTAGCTACATTGAGGAAGGTGAGATTCGCAGGTGAGGACTAAACACCTTACACTTAAATTCCATACCAATAATAAATAAAATTTTAAAAACCAAACATTGTCCTCATCCTCTGCTATTCCCAGAGTTGCACATTTAAATCTCCAGCAAACTTTGCTCTCCCTTAAATGAACTTACCATCTGTCCAGTACCTTTGTCTGGCCGCTAAATCAGGCATTAATGGCCATGTCTAGATCACACCATGAGATTAGAACAGATTTCCCTCACTGCCCCCATCACTGTCATTTCTTCTGCTCTCCAAGGCTTGGAATCTGAGACATTAAGTTTGCTATTCAGCCAAGAATCCACTTCCATGTGTGCTGACCAAGCAGATGTCTGGCTTGGGAGGATGAAGTGCTGTTAATTTTGTTATTTTCCAGCTTTGAATTTTGCTATCTAGGGACTGGCAGCCACCAGCTTTTATCCTACTGATGTGGACCATACTTCTAAACAGACTTTGGAAGGAACCCAGGTCTCTGAACAGAAGGACAAGGGTAAGACACTGACAAAAGAGAGGTGAGAAGAGCAGGAGCATGAACCAGTTAAGGGATCCTTCAGAGCCACTGTCTCACCATGGGATTATTAGCACAAACCCCACAGGCACATTGTCAGGTCAGAAGGTCTTTTGCTTTCAAATACTGCGGAAGAGCCTATGAAGCAAAGAAGGAAAAGCTTGTTTGGATTACTGAAAGCAGTTAAATATAATTATAGTTAAATATATTATTATATTTAATATTATTATTATAGGGCTACATATATTTATTGGTTAAATATATACATTGATGCTGACCTCTTCCCCCAGGGCAGAGTGATGACAGTGGTGGTGTCCAGCTCTGAAGGAATGATAGATTTGCAAACAAGGACTAATTTTCTCAGCTGCGGTTGGGGAATGTTAAAACTACACTGCTGATAATAAGGTTTGAGTGCAACAGGAGAGGCAGGATGTCAATAGCATTACAATAACAGTGAGGCACTGCAGCAAGCAAGGCTTTTTGTCTGATAAAGTGCAGTTTCCTGGGAGAAGTTGGAGGCTCTGAATATAAGCATGGTATGAGATTACCACTGCTGACTGCCTATTTATTAACTCCATGTAGTTTGCTGGAAACCTTAAGTGTTCCTTGCAAAGCAAATTTACACTTTAGTGCATATTACCAAAATATATAACCTATATTTAGATGGCATCTTTCATCTTGAAGGGACCCTAAGCTCTTTGCAGATTGTCTATAATGGAATCACTCAGCCACCAGTGACATATTGTCATCTCTGAGGCATAACAAAACAACAAAACTATTCTAGGAAGAAAACAATAACATCTATTGAAAGCACATGGGAATTCAGGACGCTATGAGGTAATTATACCAAAATGACGATGGTTGCAGACAGAGCTGCAAAGAATAGTTAATACTTTGCAAATAAGTAGCCTGAGCCCTGGCCACAGCTCACTGTGGGTTTTGTTGAGGCAGGAGAACAGCAGTAGCAAATGTTCCATTGCAACCCCTTCTGGTCGGAGTTTTCACCTTGGTAATCTTTCACGCTAGAGCCTATGACCTCTTTGGGTTTTGCAGATGTGAACCTGCAGCAATTAGCCAAAACATCTGTCGTGAGTAAACAAGGGGAGAGCCAGCTTTTCCCAGGTGCAGCTGGATGGGTTTGGGCAGTGAGGCAGCAGCCCAAGTCTAGAGATATCCTTGACTGCTGTCACCCTTCCCGCACAAGCCAAAAGCCAGAGGACTGCAGCACACTGCCCAGGAGAGTGCTTTGCCTTCTGCCATGCTGAATTCAGCCCCTTAAAATGGGATTGATAATGCAAGTGATCACCTTAAAATTGTGAGGGAAAGGCTTGGGCAGGAAAACCTGGCCCTGGAAATGACACCAAAGGCAGCCCAAATTACATGTGCTTGTATCCTTGACACAAGATATGTTTCATAACAGTGATAATAACAATTAAATTTTTGGGGGCAAAACGCCTGTAACATGTAACTTTCTTGTCCCTACTGCTCAATCTTCACCAGATCCAGTACGTTAATAGTATCCTAAATATTGAGAACACAGAGTGCTGGAGCAAGGGTTTGTGCTTGTAAGTTTGAAGTACCTTGTCGTCCAGGTTTCAGAGACAGACGGTGCCAGTACAACATTTTGTCTATCCTTGGCAGTAGAATTTGCAACTTTTGAGAAAAAAAAGAGGCAGTCTGAATGAATAGGAGTTATGTTATTTTAAGACTTGATAGATACTAGAGAATTAAATGGATACTAGGTAACTTTTTTTGCTGTGAAGTTTTTTTGCCAAATATATTTATTTTAAAACAAGGTTTTGCCAATTTACTTTATTTATTTTTTGCTGTGTCAATAGAAACACTTTCTTCTTCTTTCTGCAAAACATAAACACTTTTTTTTTCATATTTTAAAAAGTAAACTTTTTGACATTTGCATTTAGAATGACTGTTAATATTTTCTTCTATATTTTACCTTATATATTAAAAAAAAATCTCCAAAGGAAATAAAAACATTGACTTTGTTCTGCCTTTAATTAGTTTCTTAGATCAGCTTTTCAGTTCAATGAAAATAGAGCAAATGTTTCAGATTCAGCAATGCAAATTGCCTTATGTTTTGGGATTTACAGAAAACAGGAAAACCCAAGAATCTGCACAACAGTATCAGAAATCAAATTCATTACTAAATGGCATTTGCAGTTTTCAGCATGCTATTTCCATCACTCCATTCTGGAGTACTGTGAGTTCATGCTAATGAGTGAGTGAATATCCCAACTCTGATACCTTAAGCATTTGTAATAAATATTAGCCTGAGTGGAACAAAATCTCCCATGTCCCTCCCTGCTCCTGACTTACTTTTCATATAGAGCACCTCATAACTATACCTGGTTGTGAAGGATGATAATGTCATTGGCAAAAAATAGCTGATTCCCTTCTTGCTTCCCCCAGAAATGCAACATGGTGAAATAAGAGGAACAAAACATTTATTCTGACTAGAAGCACAAATAATTTCATCACTTCTGGCTTCACCCTCAATAATTTGTTTTGTGGTGGTTACATGCCCTATTTGGACTTGGTAATGCTTGCATTCTCCATCATCACCTTTGACTTTTGCCAACACTTGTTTCAGGGGCAGCTTACTTCCAAAGCCATAGAAGTACAGCTGCAACATGCAGTTCATGGATATACAGCTCCTGAATATGTAAAGGATGTGAATGTATGTTTATGTCTCATTCTTCTTGTTTGAAATCTAGAGAGAGAATTAAAAAGAGCCCCTGACATTTCACTGATTCTGCTTTGCCCTGAGCTGGAGCAGGAGAGGGACCTCACAGTATTGTTTTCAGTGTTTGGTTTATTCTGGCTTTAAAAATCCCAGTAGTGGGTCTTCCATCACTCTCCCTAATAGCCAGTTCCAACCCAGACTTTTAAATTGGTGGTTTGTACTGCAAGCCATGTAGACGAGTTTTCCTGAATAGCACTGGGCACATGAACTGGAAACATGCACAGATGTCCAGCTTCAGTTTCCCTGTGTTCATCCCTATACATTACAAGCACTTGAAACAGTTCTTGTCTCCTTCAGTGCTTTCTTTCAGCCTTCTCTCACCACTCCACACTGTTACACAGCAACACCATGTGCTGAAGCACCACTGGAGTGGATCCTCAAGGTAACACTGGGAGCAAGACAGAGAGAGATATGTTTATGACCATTCTCTATCCTTCTAAACAGCTTTTATCACTGCAGTTAATAAAACACTAGTATGGCCAAAAGAAGAGATAAGGATGCTGCAGCTTACTCTCTTTTAGGATCTACATTTCTTTTTAGTTCTTGCCAATGTCTGGAAAAGGCGAACTGAAAAATTTTTGTATGATCAAAGAAGCCATGCTGGAGATTCCTGGATGTGCATCTAGGAGGAGATTAATGACCATCTTTTTTCAGCCCCACCTAGGTAAGACAAGCCTTGTCCTTGACATTATTACGTCAAACTTCCATCTAAGACTGAGACAATAATGCTAATTGGGTCTGAGGTCCAGTGTAATGTTGTGATTTCACACTAATTTTTTATATTGCCTGAAAAGAATGGACAAGATCTAACACGTTGTTCCAGTATTTCTCAGTATTTCAGGCAACTATTCCACTGCTTTATCACCCATACACTAGAAAAAGAGGTCATCTACTGAGACTTTTTCTTTTTTCATGTGACTATTTTTGGTTTTACCACTGAGACTGGAGATCTGTACTGTTGTCTTGACTAGGAACAGTCTAGAAACAAGTTTGGTTGATAACTGTCCTCCCCAAAACAGACTGTGCTTGTTAGTAGGATTATTTAGGATTTTAGAATTCCTCAGGTATACATAATATAAATGTAACAGAAGGTTGGTCAACAGAAGGTCTTTGGCTAATTTCAGATGGTAAAGTAGTTGTACTGACCATATTTAAACACTTCAGTGAATCCATCCCTGAGGACAAGTGACCCATAATTTCAAACGCACATTGCAGTTTTACACACCCAAAAGTATGTGCTCAGGGTATGGGTATGCCAACCTTTGTGACAGGGGAAGGCAAGTCTCTTGGAAAGTGCAGCTCTCTCTTTTGCAGTCAGTGGCAGTTTGTCCTTGCTGTGCCCTTCATACTTTTTGCTTTTACTTTTGAAGTTTATCTACCCTGCTGTAGTGCCAGTTTGATCTGTAAGGAGGTAAAAAAGGCCAAATTTATGATATGTTAGACACAAGTTAACAGAAGATGAATTAATTTTTGGACAGACCTTTAAGAATTGTTCAGTATAATGAATTTTTTCTGATATATAGCTGATGGTTTGCATCCAGAATCACTTGCCTGCTGTCAGATTATTTTTTTGCCTAAAAATAACCTGCTTCCCACTACATTTTTTTTTTGTTGTGCACAAATATAGCAGGTTTGTTGCATCAAGTCACCTTACAGAGTGGTTGGGAGCATTCAAAAAGAGTAGCTGGTGCATATTTTGAGGTGGGTAGGATTAAGGATTACGTTCTTGCTCTTTTCCATTCTTTCAACTATTTTCAAATTCTGATGAGTCGCATGAGTGATAATTACAGAATTTCAGTATTTATAGAAAACTATCAGTTTATAAGTATGTAACTGTGCAGATGATTTAATCTGACAGCATTTATTAAGCAAAAAAACCATAGTATTATCATTTTACAAATACAAAAATTTGGCCATTTTGGCTAGCTTTTTTATTATAATTTTTTAGAAGATGGATAAACACAGTGTAGCATGTAAAGCCTAAGGACTTTATGAAGAGAAGAAAAATAGAGACAAAGGATTTATAATACCAGGCACTGCAAGTTTTAATCCACAAAGGTAAAAAAATATAGTTTATGGGAACAGATGAGGCATAAAGTAAAGTAAGACGGACTTTATATGTACTTTAAAACATTAATGAAATTGTGGAAAGGCCTCCATGTTGCTATGTGGTGTAAAATGAAATCAGAAATCTTGAGCAGTTATGTCACCTGACATGTAAGACCATCTCCTGTTACAGTCCTGAACCACTTTTGCTGACTTGCCACAATGCAAAGTAACCAAGAAGAGCCCAGGCTGGAGGGAGGTGGAGGAGATTGGGTGTCCTAGGGCTGAAAGCTGGAAGAACGGGAGGTGGGGTCAGGGAAACTCAGAGAAGTGGGAAACGATGGAGACAGAAGTGGTCAGGGGGATAAGCAATTAATATAGAGATCTGCAACACTCCTTGTTACTTCTGAAACATGTACATATTTTCTACCTAGGGGCTGAGCTGAATTAACTGACATAATTGCAAGTATAATTTTATCAGTGGCGGTATTTCTCCTGAAGTAACCTCATAGATAAATCGCTATCTTTGTGACACATTTGTACAAGAATAACATTGGAGGGTTATGCCCACTGTAGGAGCAATGTGACACAGGTGAGCAGAGCAAATGAGCATATAAAAATACTTCTCTGTCCATTCACTTAGATCTTACGTATCTGCTAAATGGAAGAAATTTGCACTAGCCAAGAAAAAGAGTAATGATCTGTTGGTTTGTTTTGCTGGTTTTAGTCTCACTGTTCTCTTTTCAGAGGTGAGGATGCAGGTGGTTTTATTTTCTTTTTCCAACCCCTGTGAACACTCCTGAGCTCCATGTGATTCTTCTCCATGGAAGATGGATGGATGGATGGATGACAATGCACTTAATAAAACAAATATAAATAGAGCTGGCACTAGCTAAAACTATGGTCAAAAACATCTTTTCATGTTTCAGTGACCAGATTTCCTAAACTACAGCAAATAAAAAGCTTTGAAGAAAGAGCAATGGCACCTATATTCTCCAGAGTGTCTAAGGACTTTGGCTGTCTGAACTGACAATATGAAAGGAGTTGTGTTTTTCAGAGAGTGAATATCTTGTAAGTCTTACTTCTTCTCCTTCATTTTGATGCAAAAATAGCCAAATAATCCAGTTATTTATTTTGTCTTAATTTTTCACAAGGTTAAAAATTCTGAGAACCTCTGAAGTATCTCACCCATCAAGGCCTGTGGACAATGCTTTGGAGCCAGCCAGAATTTGGGTGGCCTGCCTTCTTTAGATTGCTTAGTGGTGCTATTGGAATTAACCCAGCATCTTCCTTTCAGCTGTGGCTGTGTCTCTCAAGGCAGGACCACAATGGCTGTGAAATGTATTTAGAAGAAGGCAGGATGATTTATGTTATGAATCATGACAAGCATGATGAGTTCATATCATGGTTTAATCCCAGCTGTCAAGGAAGTCCTACACAATGTCCTTCCCTCGCTCACCTTCCCCATCCTCTGGTGGGATGGGGAGAAGAATCAGAAAAATTCTGGATTTAGATAAGAGCAGTTCACTAATTTAAATAAGGTAAAATATAATAATAACAGCCACAGCAAAAAATTGTAGGAATGAAGAGGAAAGAGCGAGGGGAATAAACACAAGGAAAACAAGTGATGTGTGATACAGTCGCTCACCACCCACTGAGTGATGCTGAGCCTGTCCCCAAGCAGTGATCAGCTCCTCTTGGCCATCTGCCCCCAGTTTATACCCTGGGCACGATGTTATGTGGTATGGAATATCCTTTCAGCCAGTTCAAGTTAGCTGTCCTGGACATGCTTCCTGCCAATTTCTTGCGCATGTGGTTGCTGGCAGACCATTGGAAACTGGAAAATCCTTGATTTTAGAGTAAGCACTTTAACAAAAACTAAAACATCAGTTGTGTTATTGTGTTATCAATATCGTTCTCATACTAAATCCAAAATGCAGTGCCGAACCACTTATTAAGCAAAAAAATCAACTCTATCCCAGCTGAAACCAGGACTCTTCACCTTCTGTACTGTAACATCACTTGTGGCACAAGCACCAGCTTCCCACTACAGTTTCAGTGGCACAGTAATGCAATCTTCAAGCTCTGTGAACAGTGCACTGGGCACCCACAGTGTCACCTTACCCAGCTGAGACAAAATTACATTCAACTACTGCCTCTCTTATTTTATTTCTTCCTTGAAATTTGAATTTGCTGTCCGTCTTCTGATGGGTGCTCTCTCTGCGCACCTCAGGGTTGCCAAGTCAGGCCAGGTTTCTGCCTGGGACAAGCCAGATCTCCACCTCTCTCTCCTTAGCCTTAAGGCTAAAAGGGCTTTGATGAGGAAGATGCTTTTCTCTTTATAGGCTTCTCAGAAATGAGACCTTATTTATGTTAAGTAGGTAACAGTTTGGTTCAGCTGAAAATCAAAGAATTTTTCTCTTTTCATTTAATTTGGCATACTGCATTTTTTTTTTCAATCTATTATCTCGATATTTTTGGAATGCAGCTAAGTTCAGTGAAGTCTCATGGCAGCACATTTACAAGCCTAAGAAAATAAGTAAAGGATTTCCCAATGCAGGAGGTGGACCTCATCAAGGTGTTCTCTTCCACAACACTGTGGAGGTAAAAACCCATATGGCAGCAAATCTGGAATTAAAAAAAGCAATAATTGTGCAGTCATTATCTTTATGATCATATATTGTCACCCTTAGGCTAACATTAGGCATGTGAAATAAGTTGGCAGTTTGTCTTAAAGATGAAAAATCCTGTGAGAAGGAAGATACTCCATTCCTTGGTTGTTGAGAATAATTCTGATGAAATCATTCACTAACACAGCAAACACCAGTCAATTCTCCTGGTGCCTATTTCTTCCCCAGTCAGGAAGGAGCAAGGAATACCATGCAATATCATAGGGCACATAAAGTTCAGTCCTGGCTCCTACTCTTTGCTGGAGGTCTCAAATACATGTAAATTCTTCCTGGATTCCCCCTGGTTACTTTATTCCACATTTTCAGTCATTTTCCCTAATGAAACAATCTAGCAGAACTAATCCAAACACGGGCTTAATTAATCAACATTTGGCAGTCTATAACTCCTCGCTCCAGTCCAAATTACTTGTGACAACTTTCTTAATGCACAACCAAAATATCTACAGGGAGTCTCTGCCTCAATCAGCTGGCTGGATATTATTTAATATATTTCAATAAAACTCCAATAAACCTTTTCTCCCTAGCTGCCCACAGACCATTTTATAGCAGAAAGTGACATTATGTCTTTAACTCATTTTAAAAGAAAACAAATCAGCGGTCTTTCATAATGCAGTGATGTCTTGTTTGGGTCATGACAGCAGAGAAGCTAAAAGCTAAACTGAAGAACATGATAGTGCTGGTCATAAGAAAAGGCTGAAACCAAGTGTCTGACAAATAAATATTCTCAGGTTTGTTTAGTGCTCAATATTACCCGCTTGTAGGATTGTAGACAAAACCCGACTTACTTCCATACTGAGCCTGGTGTTTTCTGGTAGCCTGAGAAAACAGAGGAAAGAAAAAATAAAACTTCTCCTTATCAGTTAGAAATTCAATTCTGCTGTCATGCTTCAGGAGAAGAAACTGGGTCCACTACAACTTCTGTGAACAGAAATATTTCAGCCTTCTTTCAGTTGCAACCTCTTTTTTCAGATCTAGTTTTTTTTTTAAGGTGGAGACACAGTTGTGTCATTGTATAATACAAGGTATTTTTGCTCTAAACTCTCAGACAGATACATATCTGATAATTTAAATTCTACATAGAATTCAGGCAGTTCCTCTGTTCAGAAAGGCTTAAATTCAATCATTAGATCTAAGCACTATACTGATGTGAACATGGATGCTTGTTCACAGCTTCCGTAGTTTGAAGAGGATCTGCAGAACCACAAAGAATAGAGCTTGTCAGTCCTGTGATCTATGGCTGAGGAGATAAAAATCTGAAGTCTGAAGAATATTCCTTATGTGATATCATACACATTACAAATACTTTCTACTCTTTACTTCCATATCTGTAAAGCAAATCTCTGGTTTGCTCATCTTATTAAGATGAGGACTTCAGTAACTTTGTGCAGTATTGGGTGTAAATTACTCATGTAGACAGGATGTCTGTTATTTGATTTAGAAAATGTTAAATATGTTATTTCTATGGGTTTCTGTGCTCATGTTCTGTGACTTTGATTTCAGTTGGACATCAGTCTTCCTAGACAAGTTCAGGCACAGAGGTAATTGATGCCACAATATAATTTCTTCAGACATTCAAGAACTTGATATCTTGATGAATTCAGGTGTCACAGGAACTATGAATCCAAAGAAGACCAGAGACTGCAGAGAGAACAGTAGCCCAGAACCTGTAGTGTGGCCACAAGGCTTTCCCTGGGCATCTCACAGGTTGCTTGTGGTTGCTGAATTGCAAGGGGAGAATCTGGGGGAGCAGAACCCTGCTCCTTCGGGTGATAGATTGTAATTTTCACACCTGCTGTGCCAGAAGTTGTTACAGTACACCAACTGGAGCTACTTTGAAAAACATCCGGGGGAAGAAAGTTGGTATTGTATGCCTCTGCACTGGGTTCCACAGGAGGTATCATGGCTGGGACAGGGATCTTCACAAAGGCAAGTACAATTTCTCCTCCGAGGAAAGACTGTTTGGAATTACTTTGTTTCCATTTATTAATTGTTCAATAAAAAAGCTACGGGTTAGGAAATGTCTTCCATCAATCTATTCTCATTTTCCAGTGCTAGGAGGGTATCCTACTTTCAGCCAAGGACACAGTTAATTTTTTCACAGTAACCATGAGGGGGCAAAGCTTGGACCGTGTGGACATGTCTAGGTTATTCTATATTATCCTCATCATTGCTGAGGGGTGGAAGTAAGGGATTCTCACTTCCAAGAAGAAGAGTGCATGGCTTTGGGTGGAAGAAAAAGGTGGCTTGTGAGAGGTTCTGCCACCATTCTTTTTCTTGGGGAGCAAGCAGCAAATGGAGCACTGGTGTGATCCCACTGCTGCCAACTGGAGGGTTTGTGAAGCAGTGCCTTTTTCATTGTCTCGGGTTTGGGGAGAACATGGGTGCAAACAGTCCATTGGTCACTGTTTTCCATTGTCTTGGACTTGGGGAAGAAAACATGGGCATGGAGTGTCCAACAGCCATTTTGTTCTTTGTCTTGGGGTCCACACAGCACCAGGTCAGATCAGTGAGCATTTTTCATATGTAAATCATCCTCATTTTGTATACTTTTGTCATTAATATTGTTGCTGTTACTGTTTGTTTTCTTATCTTATTTCTAGTAAACTGTTCTCATCTCAAGCCAGGATCTCTGCCTTTTGTCTCTCTCAGCTGAGGGAATGGGGAGAGAGAAACAGCTGCTTCAGGCTTAGTTTCCAGCTGGGTTAACCACACCAGAGTGCTTATGTAATTTCTCAGAAAATTAATGAAAAAGGGAGGAATTTGGATCAAGAAATCACCCCATATTATCCCAGATGGTGTTTGCAGCCCTGTTTCCTTGCTGTCAAAATTAGACAAAGTCTTTACATGGAAAGGGGCAAGAGTCCGTGGTCTCCTTGGGTTGTCTCCGAGCACGTCTTATTCTACTACCCTGGCTATAATGTGTCTCAGCTTGTGTGAGGAGTCTCACAGCTTTCTTCCCCTAGTTTTTCTCAGCATACCACTAAGCGAGTCATAGAAAAATACACACCCTTCTCACTGCTCTTTATGATGTAGCCGAGATGATTTTGTGGGGCCAGCTTGCAATAAAGGGCACTGCTGAAAGTTAGCCAGGATGTCACCATGATGTCCCCCTATTCACATCTATGTGTGTGGACATCTAAGGAGGGGTGAAAACTGTGTAGAAGATTAACTTTGTAAGCAGCAGTGGTGATAACTTCTACCAAAGAATCCCAGAGGAGCTGCCCAAGGAGCTTTCTGACTCAATGACATTACTTTTTTGCTGAATATAAGAATGCCACTACAATTCACAAAGCGTGGACATTAGTTAACACCATCCTACTGAACAGAAAGGGCAAGTGTGATAGCTAAGATAAGCAAAGCACAATTGGCCTGATAAGACTCCTTGGTAAAAAAAAAAACCAAACCAAACAAAACAAAATAAAAAAAAAACCAACAGCAAAAGAAATTGATACAGAAATCAGTTGATGCAAGATTAAGTGTGGTAATAGAATTAATACTAGCCAATAATTTTTTTTCATGAAAAATAGATCTTATCAAGAAAACCCAATTTCATCCTTTGATGGAATTATAAGTTTAGTCAATGAGAGAAACTGCTCAGACATGATAGACTTTTGTATGGCATTTGATTCAGTATCACATGGAATTATTTTAATGAAAAGTGCTATACAGTATGATAAAGTTAACATTGAATAGACCAAAGCTGGCCATCTGACAATTTCAAATACTAGCTGTCATCAAGGAAACATCATTGAATGAGATTGTTCCCAAGTGGGGTACAAGAAGCATCAATATCAAACCCAGTCCTTTTGAGCATTTTCATCAATCATGTGACAGTAAATAATTTAAAAAAAACCCATACAAACAACTCATAAGAGATGTAACATTGAGTAGAGTGGTAAAAATGATAACATGGTAGGCACACAGAGAGATCAGATTCATTGGATCAGGTGGAAATATTCCCAGCCTGAGACAAAGTATTCATTATATAAGAATTTAAGTCCTCAGAGGCATTCCCTGAAACTACCATTTCCTAACACATAGATTTCACCTTATTTCCTTCTAAGGAGATAAGTGGAGTCTTGTTGTAAACAACTTTTGGTTAGACTTTTATATCCAGGGGTATTAAAACACCTCTGCGGAAGAATGAGTTTGACTCACAGTCTTTACTAAAAGCCTTTGCTGTTGCATAAATTATTCCATGGACTGTTTGCCATCTTCTCTCTCTTCCTCAGATAATAGTACTACTGTATTGGATCAATCTGAGTGAAAGTCCAGCTTAAATTAGCATTTAGTGATGGACATAGCAGTGTTAGGTTTGTGGTTGGACTTGATGATCTTAAATGTTTTTTCCAACCTAAATGGTTCTGTGGTTCCACGAGGCAGCATCGCACATTCTGGGTGTAAGGAAGAGCAGTATCATGGACAGTGGCCACTCCTGGAAGGAACTTGGAATGCTGTCAAATGGAAATATCCAAAATGCTGCTGTGGAGGGTAGAAGTAATGAGATCTTTGTTGTATGAATGGGAAAGCAGGGGGAAGATTAACTCCCAAATGTGGCCTTGATGAGATGGATGATTGAATCATGGTCACAACTATTTTGGAGAGCATATAAATGAGCTGCAAATGCTATCTGAGGGCTGGATAAAATGCTGTGGGGGAAGAGCTGAATCAGTTTAGCTTGTTAAGAAGCATAAAGGAATGTGAATTTATTAAATACCATGTCTTTCCAAAGGGAAATCTGGATCTCAAAGTGCATGTATCTTAGCCAAGAGAAGTGTTACAAGAACCAATGGCTGGAAACAGAAACCAGAAAAATTTAAATGAGAAATTAGGGAAAACTGAAAGTATCGGGCATTAACTAGTGGAAAAAATTACAAAAAGAGAGATGTTTTTCCTTTCTACCAATATATTCAGATCAAGACTGATGCCTTCCTGAAATAGATGTTTCAATCAAACATGAGTAATTGGGCTTAACACGGGGTGACTGGGTGAAACTGAATGGCCTATGATATGCAGGAGGTCAGGCAAGCTGAGATATTGCCCTTTACGGCCTTAATCTCTCTGAATCTATGAATATTTGAGTTAGATACAGTAGGTATTTTTGTACTTAGTTAACATGCATCTCAGATATGATTTATTAAAGCTTTCCACCTCTTTGGTGACACAGGTTGGCAGACCAGTGGCACACACTGCAGACAGTTGCTCACCCAGTCTGAGTAATGGTTTACTGATAAGAGTTTTCCTGTAAGCAGTGGTTACAGCAGATAACGTTCACACAGCCCATATGATGAATTATTTCTGCAGAAAATGTTGGTAGACTCATCCTGAATAATGCTTGTATCAGAGCCCCATGATAGTTTACAACAACAACAACAAAGGCTTAAGCTTGCCAAAACCTCTTTTTTTTTCAGCTTTGACATCAAAGAGCTCATTCATTCCTACTACCCAAGTGGGGTAAAGCAATCTGACAGGTAAGGTGAAGATTCATCTGATAGTGCTACATTGCAATATGCTTCTAAAACTGCGGCATGGTTAGACTTTTTCTCTGCTTTTATCACTTTTTTTCGGCAATGTGTAGACCAACAAAGTTTGTACTGTGTATAGATAATTATTCCTTGTTCAGCACACTCACATGAATGATCATTGCCATAGGGAGCGCATTTTTTCATTGGCTCATACATTTACTTACCTGTTACATTGTTCCCCAAACACTGTCCTTTCTTTTTATTTACTAAAGTGAAAAGCAAAATTTTTTCAATAGGTGAAGGATAATTACTGGACTGGTTTTACATGATGCTCAGCACTCTGATCTCTAGCCCATCATTAAAACTCATTTACCTTAAATCATGGAAGTATATATGTTACAACTTCACGCAGAATGACTTTTTAGTCAATTATATAAAAAATATTTGTTTTCATAAATTTTAAAAAGCAATCAATGCATCTTGCCCTCGGCACAAGTGTACACATGAAATGCACACTTGTAGCACAGCAACTGCTTCTACTGGTTTATCTGTAGAGAATGCGGACATTTAAGATTATTGTGTTTCCATAATATTCTGTGAGTTTAACAATGCCAAGAAAGCCGTGCACTGCCTCTCAGGAGCTCTAGCCTCTTGCTTCCCTCTGATTATACCTGATGTCCTGGAGGGAGAGTGGTCTTCAAGAAAGGTTTGTCACTTTGTCCAAGCAGACTCCTTAGTAACTTGCTTTTTGGGTCATAGCTATAAGGAGTACATTTCCTTCCACTCTCCCACCAGATTCCTTGGAGCAGGTGTGGCTTTTTAAAAAGTGCTGAATCGGCACCATGCCTAAAACTGAGCGGTCCCTCAAAGCTGGAAAGACTGCCTTGCTGTCATTGTCCAAGGAACACCTCCACACTTAGCAAATACAAAAGGCAAAGGAAGCTGCTCTCCAAGAAACAAATAGGCTGTCCTGAGTTATGCAATCCCTACGGGCATCTTCCAGTGAGGAGGATCTGATTTGTCACCCATTCCATGGGATCCTGTTTGGGCAACCTGCACTTTCATCTCCCAGGCATGACAGGAGGTCTGAAATACTCAATGTCCCACTGATGGACACAGGCAGCAAGGTTTATCAACAGCATTTTCAATGTCCCAGAGGGAAGATTTCCAGCTATAGCACCTTGTAACCTTGTAGCACAACACACAACATTCTAGCATTTTTTTTCTTTAGTGTATTTCCTTTCACGTCCCTACCTGGCTCACAAAGTTGGGGTTAAAATCTAGGGAATGCTCATGGGTTTTCAAACTTTAAGGTTGGATGGTGTCTTTTTATTTCTTACTCTGTTGCTACTGAGAAAAACAGCTGTATGTGCAATAGCTATTTTCCATCCTGAGTTCTATTTGTGTCTTCTGCATGTGACTTTAAGTAGAAACCACGATAAATCATGCTCTTACTCTTTTACCCAACATCCTGTAGAAGGGGGTTCTGTAAGCCATTACCCAGTCCATATGCCGCCAAGTCCCCAGCATATTTTCATGTAATTGGAGTGAATCTGGATCTAGAAGGCTTGTCAGCAGTCTTTTTTCTTTTTTTCCCATTGGACTGGGGACGGTTGTTGTTTTTTGTGAGTGCTGCTTTGCCTGTTAAACTTCCTGACCAGGCTGGGCAGTCTGCCCTAGTGGTACCAGTAATTCCATCTGGAAACAAAAAGAGAAGAAGGTTCCTGTCAGCAAAGATGAGGCACATAAATAATAATCTCAGCCAAATATGTTAAAAAACAAGTAACAATGTGCTTAAATGTGAAATCAAGATGCACAAAATAAGAATGTCCTAGGTTAGAATAACAGACCACCAAGTCCAAGAAGTGTGTCTCACTGATTATCAGTATGAGTGGTGATAGCAGCATGAAAACGCCTAAAGAGTTTTGGCAGTCTCATGCTTTCTCAGTGTGAAGATCAGTTTACCAGAGCTTTTTTTATCTCTGTACATCATTCTCTTTCAGATCCATTTCTCAAAGAGTCAGGTACCGTTTTACCAGCAGCCTCTGTGTTTCAGCCATGGCTTTTGTTTGAGAAACCTGTGTTCCATAAGGTGTTTTAATTAATCTCATTACTATACTGCCTATGTTGACTGGTTAAGTAGTATCTCACACAAGGGTGTTTTCCTCGTTAAGACTGGGATACAAGATGCAAAGCAGAATGTGCCATACGGTGGATACAAGAGTCAGAACAATTCTCATGGGAAGATAAAATTTTTAATAATTTCCTCTGTTTATTAAATAGTTGCTGGGTTAATAAATGCTGCACAGTGTGTCCTTCCACAGTCTTGGCCAATAAACCTCAGTCCTTGTGTGCCTGCATCTACTTGAGGTCCAGATGCAGGGACTCACCATTGACTTTGGTCCTGAGCCTCACACAGCTCTTTCAAAGGAGGATCAGTGCTCAGGTCATACCTAACCTTATCTTTGTGTCAGTCAGGACACTAGTGTCTTGTCTCTAAGAGACTTAATGACCCAAACTGGGTCTTTTTCTGAGCAACAGAATTTGTTATGGTAAACTCATGTGTTTTGAATCTTTATGTTTGGCAGCACTCCCAAAGATTGTATGACCTCGTTCCCTTTTGGCATTCTTAAACCATCTGCATTGGGCAAAGCAGTCAGGTCTTTAGATAAATCTCAATTATTTTCCCATTTATGTTTTTTATATAAAGGAATATATTTTTTGAAGATCTTACCATTTTACTGACTGGGACAAATACTGCATGGAGGCAATATGTATAGAAATGCACTAAAATCCTGTTAATTCTCTCCTAATTCCTGTAACAATCTTGTTGACTGTGCCTGTCTTCAAATTTGTGTTGTTATATTTGTTCTTTTCTCAGAAATTTCTTGTTTAAAGGAAGTACGATGAAGCCTTACCAAGAATCTTCTTTACTACTATTTCAACAGCAATAACTACTGTACAATTATTAAGTTGTACTATTAAGACAGAGAGAGTCATTCTAAATAGGAGAAATATGAAGTAGGACATATATTCTGTTGGTTTTTTTTTTTTTACTGTTTTTATCCTGAAAAGCTGAGACATATGAACTAATGAAAGGATCACCCAGTGCCCTCGCTAGCATTCCTGGCACCAGAGCCCGACTAGATGGCAGTGTTTTTGCATTTATTTGCCACAGAGAAAAGAAAAGCAGACACTTGGTTTACGTTTCACCCTATCTGAAATACTAAGATGTTCCAAGGTCAGCCTCCTGGATAGATAGTGATCCCAGAGCTCCCTGCATCAGAATTGATAAAGCAACTTTTCTTTTCACTTTCTTCACTAGGAATATGAAGTTTATCCTCTGTCCTCTATCAATGATCATTTTCTCAGGTCTGATGATGAAATTTGGCATTGCAGTTAAATCCCAGCTAATAATCCTGCTGATGATACATGAGTCAGGTAGTTTGCAGTTCTTTTTCTTATATATGGATTGGCTCTGAGCTACAGAGAGGAAAAAGTAAGCAAAGTTTGTCACTGACAAGATTTAGGGTATGACTGTGAACCACTGGGATTTCAGCTTTCCATCTCTTTCAGAACGTGTTCTTTCTTCTTTGTCACAAAATTTCTGAGAAATCTATTAGGGTTTTCTTCAGTCTGAAATTTCCAACACCACCAGACAAGAAGTTAAAGCAACTGGAGTTTTCTTTTGCAATACTGTGTATCACTGGAATAATGAGCATGAACAAATTTTCCCAATTTAAAAAAAAAAGATTCATTAGGCATTACACTTGTAGAAAAGCCACAAGGGCATCACTCTTGAAAATTCCCCAGCACCCTTGAAATCTTTTCCATAATACTTACAACAAAACCTGAAACTTATATTTAACATTGATTTGAAAAACTGGTTTGTTATACCCTTAGCTGCTGTAGCCCCTATAATGATACAACTATTAGGTGGAAACATACAGTGTATTCCCCACTAGATATTGCTAATGATAATTCAAGGGATGTTTTTACATCCTGGCAACTGTAGAAAAACCAGAGATTGTGGAGAAATCTACACTGATAATGTTAATGAGGGTCGCTGTCCTGCTTTCAAGAAGAAATTATTTAGTGAGTATTTCCTTTTTTGAGAGAGAGAGATACACTGCAATCACCCCTTGCAGGGTTTTTTTATGTTTTTCAATTATTATCTCTGCTCTAAAAGTGCATATAATGAATTCATTTACAAGTACTGCATTAAGAATGGTAGCCATTATGCAGTGATACGTGTGCGAGGGGGTGGGCAAGAAGTGAGAACAGATCTCTTCCCAGTACTACATTATTATAGAGAGAGAATCTCAGCACAAATTATTCTCTGCCTATTAAAGTACTTTCATAGGCTGAACCAAACAAAGCTGATTCTTCTTTTGAACAGGCAGCCTCGTCAAATATTCAATACCCAGGCGTATACTGATCATTCTGCTCTGGTTGTTTTTCTTCATTTCCGTTTCTCCTGAAGTCCTCTTGCATCAGATTTCATGGGTTTCTTTCCATGCCATGTATCCTGAATGGAGCAGCAAATTCTTGCAACAGAGGTAGGTGGGGAATAGATAAATTAACATGGAAGAAGAACAGAAGCCACAAAGGAGACTTCCTTTCATCTCCAGCCTGAAATCAGATGTTAGAGCTACTGGTATTACGGAAGAAAATGTGAAGAACAGAGGGTTTAGACAGTTTATACTCCCCCATTATCAACTGGTTACTCATGTTCTTTGCCTGGCCATCCTGTCTACATTACTAGGCAGCTGGATTCAAAGCAAGTGTAAATGTATGCAGCACTAGCAGATTCAAAGGAGCCAGGACGATCTACTCTGAAGGAGAATTTGGACCTTGATGATCTAATTTGAGAAAGTTTTGCAGGCACCCAGAGAGCAGCCTTTCATTATTATTCCTTCCCAGTGGCCGTGGTTTGCATTTATACCAGCAGAAAAAAAAAAAAAGTCTACAAACCTCTTGCTCAGCAAGAAAAATAATAGTCCAAGAGGTGCTGGTTGTTCTGGCATTCTTTTTATGTCCTATTAATAGTTGTACTTCTAACCCTAGTGTCATTACTTAGTCTTTGAAGTAATGGAGGCTATGGGAAGTCGATTGTATATAGAAAAGGTAGCTAAGGCAGTTTGGGGCAAACCCACAGAGAAGGAGAAATGCTACTGGTTTGATGTTGGGTAAGGATGAATGGTCTCCTGGAAAATTAAAAGGGAATCTGAAAGTCATGATATTTGGTGATGTAGTAATGGGGAGAGGAGTACGTATTGGAAGTGGGGCTGCTGCTTGAATAACAATCCTCAGTAAGGAATGAATAATTCAATGAATGACTCCTTAGAGTTCACATTTGTAGAGAAAAGCTGGAAAATGAAATCCAAGTTTGTATGTTCAAAAGGTAGGGGAAGAAAGTCAGAAAAATAGCCTGTTTTAAAAGACATTTTAAAACTTATTTCTTTTGTGTGTCTGACTGGGATTGAAATATTACCAAGTATTTTAAATTCTGCTTACCAAGGCTCCAAGCAGCAGTATCTCTTATACATCCAACTCCTGGAGATATTTTCTTCTGCAGAGTCCTGAACAGAAGAGTAAAAGCAAAGATGACTTCAGTCCAGCCAGTTCCCTTGTCTTGTTCCTGCAACCTCTCTCCAGACACCCTTCTTTCTCCTGGCATCTCTGAAGACCCCAGAATCACCAGAGTGGTTTTCCCAGCACAGATGATCACTTTCTTTTCATTTCCCTCTGCTTGTTCTGGTCTGGTTTTAAGCACAGACGTCTGTGGAGCCTATTTGGTTCTGGGCAGCTTTTCAATGGGTTTACTCAGTGCTACTAACATTCAAGTAGAGGGACTGATGGCTCGTAAACAATGTTGCTTCAAGAATCTGTGAGGATGATGAAAGTGCCAGACTCATGGTCTTTTATGTGTGAACTTCGCCATAGACAAGTTAATTCAGTGCCTGTCACTTTGTAACAAAATGAATTAATAGACTTCGCAAAGTCATTTTAACTTTTCAGAAGGAAACATGGCTATTTGTCAGCACTCCATGCTTTCTCTCTGACCCTTGATTTCACTAGTCAAATAAGTAGCAAATGAGCTGTCTTTATACAAAGACCTAGCAAGCTGCCTGCACGCCCTGGTCTCTTGTGTGGAAGCGGATTTACACAGAAAATTCACCTGTGACTGACATGTTTTTTGAGATGGAATCTGAGACTGCAATAGACCAAGGTTTGAGCTAGATTTTAGTCTGCTGATTTTTCACAAGCATTTGGTTTTTGAGATGTTTCCTAAGATTGACTATTTACCTTTCCTATTTATTTTTCTTTTTTTTTTTTGGACCCCATACTTACTACTAAAGTTTTTAAGTATCTGGTTCTTACCTCATCATCTGAAATCTCCTTGGAGCAGATAGTATCCTGACATTTAATTATGCCTGAATTGGCTTTTCACTTTTGAATGCAATTGGAATCTGACCTAATTTTTATCTGAGGATTTCAACATATTTGGAGGCGCTCAGCCATGTACAAATGTGTATACACAAACACACAAGACACGCACAGGCAAACAGACACAAAGAGACTGTTTTGTTTTTTTGTAAAAAGGCATTTCAGTCTATTTAAAATTATTAACAAATCCATTCAGACTTCACCATATAATTTTGGACAAATAAACTGTTTCTGGATATAAGTGTCAGTCACAAAAGTAAGGTAGGAGGAGCTGTTCTTTTGTCCTTTAATAAGATATCTGGGTAGGCTGTTGGGGTAGCAAGCATTGTTCATGTCTCTCCCTGTACTGCTGGCTACTGTGTATTCTGATTTGAGCTGTTCTTTTGAAGTTCAGAGGAGAAACACTTTGTATCTGACTTAAGTATCACAGACACAAAGTGAAAAACTGACTTTAGCCAGGACATTAGACTTACCTATATGGTTTCTGGTGTCTGTGCCAGTGAATATTTAAAGAACTGCTACATCATCTTGACAAGAGCAACATAGGTGTGTCTTCAACTATTGTTCAGTTCAGTGGTTAAAACAAGCTCCCATGACTAAGAGTCTTTGGTTAAAATTCTTGTTTTGAACTTCATTAGAGGAGTCCTCGACCCCTTTTATATGCAGTGGCTGAGCAACCATGCTGTACTGCACTCCCTCCTTTTCATTCACTTTCTGAATCTATTCCTCTGATTAATTAAAGCATTTCTAAATGTTTTATTTTCTCTTTGGAAAACAAAGAGGTGCTATTGAACACCAAATGAACCTCCCATAATCCATCCTTAAAAAAAAAAAAGACTGGTTGCCATTAAATTTTGAATTTCAGCCACAACCCAGAACTTGGCAACCCCTCCTGTCCTTAAATGCAATCCCTCCCCTTCCAAACATGAAGTGGAAATAAGTGCTTTTCTCTTCACTCCAGTGCACTCTCCACTCTAATGTAATCTTCCTCTCTTCTGCGTGTAGCATTTTGGGGACCTTTGAGAGGAGAGCAGCTCTTTGTGTCTTTTACTGCTACTCACCTATTTTTGGAAAATGACTTCATGTAGGATTGAAAATACTATAATAATGTTGTTGACTGTAATAAAAGATATGGAGGAGATGGACAGTGGGTAGATTTCTGATGCCATTTCACTGTTTGCCCTCAGTTGCTTTCTGGCTTTTTTCCATTATCTTGCAGTAATTTAGGAAGTGGAATTACTAGGATGAGGGAAGTTAAAAGCAACATATTCTGAGTTTTTCTTTTTAATTAGTCTCACCCCATCTTCCTCAGCTCCCTTTCTCCTTTAGCAGAAAGTAATATGACAGTTATTAGACAGCTGCATGACCAGCTGGTTGGAGGTCTCCAGGCTACTGATTGCTCTGGTGAGATCTATGTGAAAGTCAGTGCACTGTATCCTAATGTGCAGACAAGGCACCTGCCAGGTCTGCCCACAATTCTGAATGCATGGAAAGGGAGCTATTGACCTGTCATTCTTATGAAACCAAAATATCCAGAGAACAGGGCTTTACAACAGCTATAAAAGAAAGCATTCTCTCTATATCTCATTTCTAAAACACCTAACAGTTTAGTATTTAAATTACTGGTCTAAATACTCTCCTTGTTCTGTTAAAAGGCATCAGTTCACTCAATGCTGAAAAAGTCTGGTCCTTACAGAGCACTACAAAAAAAGGTGCCTGGAAACAAGTTGACTCTGTGGGTTTCTCTCTCTAAGCTTCAGCTCCATGGCTGTCATTTGGCTCCCACTGAGAGAAGGCAGGGAACCTGGGGAAGAGCCACTGGAAAACTGGCAACAAAAAGGGAGTGGTACAGCCCATAGGAAACTTCTGAGGAAGTGCTGAGGAGGAATCTAATTTTCTAAGTGACAGAAAATCATACAGAGGGCAGATGAGCAGAAAGAGCATGCTGGGGGATATATAAGAGGATGGTTGAGGGAGTCGATGTCTCTTTGCCTCATTAGATGCTTACTGTTAAATTTTCAAGCATGATGAATGGTAGATGAAGGGAGTACAATCAAGTGGTGAACACGTGTTGCTGAACCTCCTCGGTGCCACACTTGGTGCACAGATGCCTGGCGTCTGGCATGTGAACTCAGTCCTCCAGTGGGTGCTGGGGAGAGGAAAGTAGGCTTGTGGATAATTAACTGCAAATGCAGCAGACAACTGTTCTTTTATTCATTTTTTGCTCTTTTTATAATGTACTTGTAGATACTCATTCGGTGCCTCAAGCACCTTAACAATCACTTACAAGTCACAGGCTAAATAAGGGGTGTACCTGTGAATAGATCCACTGCTGCTCAGTGTAGCTGTAGAGAAAGAAGAAAATCGATAGCTTGCATGGAATGATAACAAAAACAGGAGTCTGACACACAACATGGGTACAGATTCCCTGTTAGACAGCATCAGCATCTGATAGGGAGAGACGGAGGCTTTAATAAGCTTAAAATGTCTCAAAGCAATGATGGCTTTGTAGGTTAAAACCATCACCTTGAATTCCACATGGGAGTTTAGCAGAAGTCAGAGAAATGCAGAGAGTGAGGTCTAAATTGCTCCCAGTGTGCAGTCTGTCAGGCTGCAACATGCTGTGCTGGCTTCAGGCTGAATATTTTGGAGGTGTACATGCATGGAGAGCACATTAAAGTAATCTAAGCCTCTTTTCTGCATACTTGTGACATGGTCACTGCAGGCAAGAGCTGCCTGCATTATGCTGGTTGTAGATGGAAATGGAAGCCCCCATAGGGTGGCTGCTTGGCACTGAGGACCAAGCCCTGTTTTGAGCAGTGCCCCCAGCCTGCACGCTTGTTTCACTGGCAGATGTGTTGCACTGCCTGCTTACCCCCCCCATCTTTCACATGTCAGTGTGAAAGTGAGTACCTTGTGCTCTGGAGCTAGGGAGGCTGATCCCCTAGATTAATTAGTCTGTTCCAAACTGTGTGCAGCTTTTTTCCTCATGGCATGCCCCAGCTGAGATCATAGTTACTCTGTCAAAGATACAGGGAAGCAAGGGAACCTCCAATATGTACTTCAGACCTCAGGCAGGCTGGAGCAGCCTGGGACCATGTCTATCGCTCTTCATTTACTTCAGTGAGGGCTTTGGGCTTTGCTTCTTATTTATAGTAAGCCTGAATCTAAAATTTTTGGTGGCCATTCAAATGTTTCCATTCTGAAAAATGTCCATTTCTTGCAGTTTTTTTACATTTCGGCAGTCATTTTATCGTAGCTCCTGGGCAGCAGAGTGGGACCTTGAGAAGCTGAATTCAGTGCGAATCATGACTATGCATAGGTGGTAATAGCACAAAACCAGTCAGCTTTCAAATCTTTCCTCCATATTCTTTATCCCTTTCTCCTTCTCCGCCCACCTTTTGTCTGACTTCAGCATGAGATGGTGCACAAAATTGCAAGTGGATTAGCACAGTAGATTTTGTAAGGTTTATTGCTAGGTTTATATTTTGTTCTCACTTGCAAGGGGTTTGTGCTCACAGGTAACTTGAAGCACCACATGTAATGGCTTCCTGAAGTGGTTCTTTGGCTCAGATTCTTTAGCTCCCTGTCTCTTAAGATTAGTACTGGATGGTATTGTTTGATGGTTCAGTGTCAGCTAGTGATATACAGTCATCTCCAAAGCCTGGGGTTTTTTTGTTTCTTAGAATCCACAATCTTAAGACTTCCTTCTTCCTTTTTCCTTTTTCTGGCTCTTTATCCTTTTGTGCTGCATATCCTGAACCTGCAAGTAAATATTAGACCCCCCAGGATAAGAAAAACCCTGCAGAAAACATAGAAGTTAAACCTCTCCAGGAGCAATAAGATGTCTGTAAGCACTTCTGGCTAACTTGTGGATTCTGGGGCTCGTTCTTTGGAGATAAACTAGTACACCAAATAACCCAGTACGTCTGCATGTAATGATTATATGGTCATCTGTTTTTTATTTACACACCTATAGACGGAGCTGGAAGGACCATCTGTAGCAAACAGTTTATTTGATGGATTAGCCACTCTTTTTAGTGTGTGTTTACAGACAGGCTTTTCTCATTGTTTGAAATGATCAAATCTGTTTGAAATTATCAAATCAATGGTTGGTGTGCAGATGTTTCAGCAGCATAGTTTCACCAGCTAGTTCCTGTTTGGTGAATTATCATTGCAGTCACATTGCATTTTTACTGCATGCTACTTGTTTCATGCCAAGCAATGGTTGCGATGGCAGCTCCCACAGAAATAGCACATTCATATGATACTCCAGCTTTCTTATGAGCACAAGTGTTCTTCTGTTAACATTCAAGAAGAACAAATACAATGAATCATTAAAAAAACATTTGAAAAGCTTTGCTATATAGCAAATTGCCAAAATAATCATAGACAGATTTCAGGGGTACCAAATCGCTCTGATGATTTGGGTCAAATTAGTGATTAAAAAAACAAGTACAGAAAAAATAAGATTCTTCATTTTGTCATTTTTCTAATTAATTGTTTTCCTTTTTACTTTGAACATTATTTTTAATTTTAGAAAAGTCTAAAATAATTAAAATTATTGGAAAAAAATTACCAATCAACAAACAAAAATATTTTGCACTGAAATTAAAAAGGCATTTGCCATATTCAAGGTAAATCTCTGAGGATTATACTTTAAATTAGCCCAAACCTCTGAGGAAGTTCCCAATTTTATTGCTTTTTCTTCTATTTCTTTTGTTCACTAACCAAATTTTGCAGGGGGTGTGTGCATATGTGCATGTCTGTGTGTGTAATACTTTTCTCTAATCTGGAACACCTGGATGGTCAGTACATTACTCAGCAGTACATTAGGATATTTCTATCCAGCAAATTATTTACATTCACTTTCAAATTAGGTCACCAATGTGTAGCTGATGTGTGTATTGTTTTAGAAAAACTGGCAGCATGCACTTCAACCCATTCTCACTGGAAGACACCATGGGAGAAGCAGGACAGGTGTTACAGCTCAGAATGGGCAGATTCTTAAAAGTCAGAGTTTAAAAATCAGGATCCAAAATCTGTTCAGTAAGAGTTAAATATGCTTCTAGGTTTTCACAGAAACTGAGCAAACAAAAGCTTCTAGCAGCATCTAGAGTTTGGTCAGGCCAAAAGACTCTTTAGGTAAGTATCTGCACCAGTAGGGTCTCTCAGGTACCTGGGGCAGATGTAGAAAAAAGTGAATGTAGAGTAGGGTCACAGCCTCATTGCTTCAGGGACTTCTTGAGCAAAAAAGGGTGTTTTTGTGTTTCACTACCAGTTAGGAATCAGATTGCTTAGGTTTATATTTATGCAGATCTTGTCCTCCATACATTGGGCTACTAGGAAAAACAAATGTCACAGGGTTTAAATAAAGCAAGGGATATGACTCAGTGTTGTTATCCCAAGTGGATCTGGGGTAGAGAAGAAGCAAAAATAGCATTTGTGAGCTCATGTTCTCTAATACTTTTCTACATAATTTGCTTCTGTCTTGTAATCAGCAGAGAGATTCCTTAGACCAGTTGTGATCAGTATACACCAAGCAGTCATCAAACGGTCAAAGGCCTGTGACCTTCCCATGGATTTGCTGCAGAATCATTAAACCCTACTAGACTTCTGTCTGAATGTTTTCTGAATGTGGACTCTCCAAAGTACCCCAGCCCCCTCTTGAAATGAGATCCAGTCTTATGTGCCTTCGAGAAGAGTAGCTGCTGGCAGCCAGAAATATAAACCCCTGAGACCCCTGTGTGAATGGAAGATGACAGAACTGCTGTAATGCCCAGGTTGAGCTACTTTGAAATAAGGGCATTTTGCATCAATTTTAGAAGGGGATTTGAATTAATAAATTGTTTTGGATTCCTCTAGTTGACTCTTAACCTAGATGGTGTTTTTCTCTCAAACTCATTCTCATATTGCATAAGTAACTATTCTTCTTGTGAATCAAAGATTTTATGTTTATGAGACATATTAATTTTGAACCATGCCTGTTCCTACCATAGTCAGGACTTGCTATCTGTGAATGATGTTATTCAGCCTTTTTTGGGTTGCCTGTCAAAGGTTGTCAGGTTAAGCACGATAAGATGGTTTTGCCCTATGCCACAGCCACAGATTTTGCATTGACATGTGAATATCTTCCCAAGTGATGCAGTGATACAAGAATAGTAAGGCTGGGAGATGGGATGTAAAGTGGAAAAGAATAACTAATCTTCCAGGTAGATCCCCTTAGACTAGTTTGTTGATGTTTCCTGGTTTTATAAGAAATATGGAAATGGGTTGTCAGGAGGTGTCAGGAAAGGAGCTGGGGTTAAGGTCACTCCCAGACTCAGCCTACAATGTAGATGGAACATTGCATACCTTCTGCTCACAGAGCAGAGGATGTAAAAGATTTTTAAAAAGAGCAGAGTGAAAAATCCCTTGTCTTGGGTATGGATTTCTGGATGTATATGTGTCAGTGGTAACAACGACAAAATCTACAATCACGCAATTGCCTTTTTGCTTTCTGAATGGTGAACGGCAAAACAAAATATACATCTACTAGTCTAAATGAACCAAATTTGATGCTTTCATTCACAAATATAATTGCATATCCTTACAAATTACACTGTTCTCTGTGTTCAAACTGTTGTGATGATAGCAACAACTGAAAATGTTTATGAATGTTCTAATTGGAGCAAGCCAAAGAAAACTGTTTTTACACAGGCTCTGCTTGTGAGGATGGGTTTTCCGCATACAGTGTTATGCATGATGCAGTCTTTCTGCTTTACTAAATCTCTCTCTCTTTGTATTTTCATCACTCAGGTTATGAGTGCCATGCACAAATTACCATGACAAGCATGTATATATATTGTGTAAACAAAAATTGCAGCCTTGTAAAAACAGCACTCTTTTGGTGCCTGAGAGCCCCTGCAATCACAGGGCATATGTCAAGTGTATCAACACATCTGGAAGCATAATCTTTCTTTCCTTAAAGGGACTGAATATAGCTCATTTTTAATAGGGCCCTCACGGCAATAAAGGTTAACTGCACACTAGCACAGCAGCTATTAGAAGGACCTGCTAAAACCCTAAACCCCTCAGTTAGATTAACTGCTTAGAGGTTTGAAACAGACCGATGCAATCCTGTTCTTGTACAATCTATAAAGCACGAGTGGGAGGACTGGTTAAGGCACTGACACTGTGACAATACACAGTAACTCAAGGGTTTATATCCAGATTGGAGATTATCTAAATCATTACCTGTGAAAGCAGCAATGCCATTTTATGCTACAGCAACCCTAGTCCCTGGGCTATGCAGCCTGGAGGACCAATAGTAAGTTTTCCCAATATATTTCCCTCGCACACTTTTCTTTTCCCTCTAAGACAGCTTGTGCATATTTCTCTTTCCAAATGTGTAAGTCTGCACAGTCCTACTCCTATGGACACCTTCGCGTGGCTTAATGGCCCCTGTGCACGGAACAATTCTTCTTAGCAGCTGTGCTGTTAAAGGCAGCCTTTGTCAGAGGCCATTTCTACCCTGTGTTATCATACAGCTTTTTTCCAAAAGCTGAGGTAGTTGTGTGCATTGCTTAAAACATATTTTTGTGCATGTGCATGAAAGAGAGCAGGAAAAGCAACAGGATGAATTTTAATATGATGGTGCTCTGAGGGAATGGTGAACTCCCATGATCTCCACTGGGGACACATATTCTCCTCAGATGCGGGTGTAAACTGCTCCCACTAAAAATCAGAGGATCTGGTGTGTTATAAGCACAACAGCTTGAGCTCTAGTTGGGCAGTCGAATTACCCATGTTTTCCTGTCTGAAAGCCCTAGCTAGAATTTTGCCCAAGGATCCCATTTTTAATTCAGTCTTAGAATCTGGTGCAGACCAGTCCCCTTTCTTTGGCTGTATTATGCCTCACAAGCCACCTACTGTAAGACTTTCAGAACTTTTCCTTTACACTGAGCAAACTAAACTGGCTGATCCCAACTGACAAGGTTCTCTGACTCTCATAGTATTTCTTTTTGTTGATATGTATACTTTGGCTTTCTATGCAGAATGTTAACCAGATAGGTATTGCTAGTCTGGCTAAAGATAACATGCAAGGAAAAAAACTTCAGTCATATCCTACATAAGACTCCCTGTATTTTTTTCTTTTTCAGAGCAAATGACTGGAAGACATAAATGAATTTTACAGTTGCCCTGCCAGGATGAGTTCATTACCTCTGTCTGTTATACTTTCCATGTCCTATATTCCCAAATATCAGTGTCTGATCATCATAAAGTCATTCAGAAGTTAAACCTGCCAATGGCAGTCTCAGGCAAATACTGCCATCATTAACTCAGTCTCAGATATCTCTAGAGAAGCATCCAAACTGGTAGCCCAGCCAAGAGGGGAATCCAGGTCTTGGTTACTATCCCTGGAGCATTGAACCCCACTGCCTTAGGTGAGGACCCACTGAGCTAACCTTTGCCAGTTAAACAGTTTCTCCCATTAGAAACTCACAGACTTGTTTAGAGAGATTTCAAACCAAGTGATAAATCTTACTTCAATTGGAACAAATTCCATCTCAAGATGCCTCCAGTATTGTGTAGAGACCAGTGCCCTTTGCCAGGAACAGAGTGGGTTAGGCTGATGTGAGCTTCTAATCACAGGGCTCAGCTGATAGCAGGTAAAAATAGCAGTAGCTGAATCCAATCTGGAATCCACATAGTAATGGGTATGATGAATGAAATGGATGACTATGGTATTCTGCAGGCAGACACTGGCTTGATCTGCCCGTGCTTTGATTGGCCAGAACCCCACTCTGAAAAATGTGCTAGGCATGCCCCAGATCCACAGATCCACAACAAGGCTTGTTAGCTGCAGCCTGGCTCTGCTCTCACTGCAGAGAGGTTCATAAATAGGTTGAGGTTTTACCTCATATTAGAGGCAAAATAAGCTTATGCCACCTGCAAAATATGAAAATATAACCCACTTGAGTTCTTTTCAATAAGTTTATTAATGAACTAATTCTATGGGGTCTGTGTAAAGCATCAAAGAAAAATAGATTTTCACATGCTTGCAGTAATCCCTGCATGTGAACTTTGAAAAGGAGTCTCCAACTTCTCTATGAAATTTGGACGGACACAAAAATGAAGAACTCCCTCTGGGTTTAATCATTACTACCATGCAGTCACCCTTCCATGAACACATGGCTTAAAGAAACAAAAAGAATGCCCTGCAAAAAGAGCATTTACTTCTGATTAGACAGTTTCATGTGAATTTCTGTATCGATGCCCACAGCAGAATCAACAGGCACTAGTCTTGGCTCCTGCAGAGGCATTTCTAGCATTCCAATCTCCTCTTACTAATATCAGTCTTTTGTGTTATAGCATTACTTTTTAGTTGTTTTGTTTTTGAGAAATAAAATGGATTCAAAGATGATGGAAAGGTTTCAAACCTAGAGGCAGTCAGTCTAAGATGTTGCTGTTCTTTCTGAAGCTCAGCGTAACACCCTAAAACACTAAAAATCAGTGTGACTTTACTGAAATCAATGGCAGTACTGCTGGTTTTAATCACAGTTTTGCTACAGGTATTTTATTTTTATTTTTCCAGGCCGTACAGATGACGAGTCTCGTAACAAGAAATGTTTGCTTCATCCTTATCCCCAGACCCTAGATCACTGTGTGCTTTCATCACAGGAGGATTTTTACCATTTTACTGTTCTTAATGCCTTGAGCATTTTGCTAAAATGCTGTGCTGGAATACAATGAGAAGACAGCATTTTTAACCCTACATAAACAGATCATTGTTGCTTATGTAAGGGGAAGAAAGGAATCTGGTCCTCAGCACCCTTTTTCTTTTCAGCACAAACCCACTCAGTGACTAGTGAGTACTGAGTTGAGTACTGAATTACTAGTGGGAATTTTCTATCTTGTTCTGATATGAAGTATTAACAATGGAAGAATATTTAAATGGACCTTAAGCTGACCCTTCTTGCAAAGCTTCTCACTTTATTTTGAAATCTTCCAGTCACCATCAAATACACACAGGTTATTTTTCCTAATAAACTTACCTGGTTCAACAGTCCTTAACCAGGCTGGACTCAGCTAAAAGAGAGAGTGCAATTACTAGCATTTTAAATAAAGTAATAGGCTGAAAAATATTGTTAGAGAGTTCCTGTAATTGCTAGTGTGGGACAAATATTTTGCAATTATTTGTGACTGGGGGTTCAAAGCTAAGTCACTCAGTAGGATGCAGCTTGTGAAGGACAGTAAAGCAGCACGTGGTGGCTACAAAGCCTCCTCAGAGTCTTCAGGGTGCCAGTCACAAGCTGTAGACAGCTAGGAAGTGTTTAGAACTTCAAGTCTACTGGCAAGTCCTGAGAAACAGAGAAATTACAGATCCCTGTAGCTGTGTTCCAGTATGAGAGAAATTCGGAGGAACATCTGAAATGAACATAGGTTACAACCACCCCTCCCTCACCAGGTTTGGAAAGAATTTTCCTTGGAGGGAAGTGAAAAAAACCTACTTATTTAACAAGCAGAGTGCACACAGGCACAGAAGAAGAATAATGCTAAATAATAAAACCTCTTGCTGTGGAGAGAACCTGTGTAGATTTGAGAGTCCTTTGTGGGTGGCTCTGTCTCCTCTCCGGAGCTGGGGTTCAGCATGGGCCCCTTCGGGCCAGTGTGTAGGGTCTCCTGGATGATGTTCTGGTGCTGCTGAACAGTCTAGAAGAGAAAAAGAAGAAACGAAAGTCCCAGGGCTCCGTGCTTTAACTAACAACAACAAAAAAAACTAGCTAAAAAACAGGAGGATGCCACTCTCTTCCCTGCTGCAGAGAGCCAAGAGCTGGGAGAAAGCAGGAAGGTGTTTTCTCTGCTCCCCAGCAGCACGAATGCAAGGGAGTGTGTATCTGTGTCCTTGAACACAAAACTGCTCTTTTTTTTTTTTCTCCCTTTCTCTCAGACCCAGCTTAAACACACAGAAAGGCACAGGATTCATGTCTGGCATAGGGCAGACAATAGGAAATACAGTATCATACAGTCACCCAAGACAAGCTGTTTTACAGCCTTCACACAAACTGAATGTTCAGAGTAGCCTGACGTTAATTCACTTGGAAATAGCTAAAGTCCTTACAGCTTTTCTAGCAAGTACTGGTTGTTAAATCTCTCCTCTGTGACTCTGTTCTTGTGGTTTTGCAAATATGAATTGAGCTCAGTTGTGGCTGAGAACTGCTCAGGTCTGAAAAATTGTCCCTACGACTTGATTCATTAGAAGGCTAAAGAGAAAATCACATTTTGATGAAACAGAAGTTTTTAAACCTGGGACCTCTGACCTAAATAAATTCATTAGCTGAGCTAAAAAGACACCCTCTGTTACACAAGATTTTATCATGTTCATCAGCCTGGAATTGTGGTCCAGATGCCATCAGAGGGAGACACAGCACCATGCTGAGGAGGAGTAGTAAGATGTTTGGCATTTTTAAAGTAGAAAACCTTACCTGTATTGGCAAACCTGTTCCGTGCAAGAGGTGAATCAGCCTGAGGAAGGTTAGCTCTATTCATGGGTAACTTCCCTTCTGCATGGGGCCTGAGGTACTAATCTCATTCAGTTTCATGCACCACCAGAGACCATGATCAATAGATGTTCAGGGTATAGTTATACCATTCATTTTCATTTAGTCAGACCTAGCTTGGCACCTGAATAGCTCTACTTTATGCTGTGTACACATATTTTCAGTAGTTACTTACCCAAGGTCATGGGAGATCATCCTTGCTCTTCCTGATGAGTAAATAAAGTCTCAGCAGTATAATACACAAAAAGGATAGAAAGATGAGAAAAAAATTTTTTTTTTTTTTTTAGTTTGAGGTTTTTCCATTTCTCTGCACTTGCTTCAGGCTGTCCACATGAAAGGAAGGCATCCACAGGAATAAAAGTTGCACAGCATGAAATCAGATGCTTAAGGATGCAGGAACAGCTTTTGCACAGAGAAGATAGAAAATATATTTTTCCTGGTATTGCAAAAATATTGGTCCAAGTGGAGGAATCTCAGCATAAAATGAGCACTGAAAACATTTGACCATAACTGAGAACTGGACACTACTCCAACTTCTTCCAGGGGATGACATTTATTTGTTTAAATGGGATAGGTCATGCTGGTGCATTTTTTTACCTCTACTTCTATAGTTTTGGATTCTCAATGAAATGAAGAGCAGAAGCAGAGCAAAAGACACATAAGTGCTGTTCTTGGACTATTTCTGTCTTGAACTGAAGCAGCAGGTGGTTTGCGTCAGTCAAGGCAGCCTGCTTGAGGACTGAGGAAATGCTCAGACTTTTAACTGCTTTTGGAACCAAACCTTGAATTTTCTGAGTTCACACATCATCATATCCATCTGCCATATTGTTAACCTTTTGGAATCAGTGCTTGTAAATTTATGCAGGGAGATGCTTGTGTTCCAGATTTATAACAGTCTCATTTAACTAACTTTCAGGGAGACTCCCTACGTAATTCTTGTGAAAGAAAATCTTTAGAGACACATTTATGTCTATCATTAAAATGTGAGCCTGACGGATCAGTTTACACTTAGGGAGACACTTCATCTTCATTGCAATAGAAAAATCAGATAAAGTCCTAGTCTTTTCAGAGCATATCTCATGTTTACTAAAGGTAACAGGACCTTCTAAAGAACTGACACTTTTCAGATGTTTTGGCCACCTGTGGAAAATACATCCCTCCTAGACCTTTAAGCTGTCAAAGGTACACAGCAATTTTCTGACAAAAATGTGTCACAGTGTTGTTATTCCCATGCTATAAACGGGAAATGACCATTAACTTATCAACTCATGCTCACCCTAAGCAGGAGATCTTTAAAAATAATTCAAAATGCAAAATAGCATACTGCTGCAAGCCAAATATGCTTAACTGTGGTGTTGTTTTGGTAATGGTGTAGGCTTTGTTATCTTGCCTTACTTCCTTAAGATTACAAGGAATGCTTTCAATGGACATTTTTTACCACTTCTCTCTATTCAGCTGAGTAAAATATGTTTCATGACAATATGTGTGGGACTCCCCTTAAACAGGTAATGGAAAAGAATATACTGATCCTTCTGCCACCAACCATGTCTTTTATTAAGTAAAGTGATTATTGGCCTCATGTTTCTCATCTATGACAATACCCAGGTTCAAACACAGGACTCTTTCTAGGCTAGCTGAATACAGAACATATTGTTCAGCTATGGACCCAGGAGAAATACTGAAATGTGATATGATGTGGTTAGCTTTGAAGCCAGGCAAGTATTTTTATTTTCCACTTTTGGTGTACCAGACTTTGTCAGCATTAAGAATTTGTCATCTGCCAAGACAACTGTCATTTTGTGTGGAAAATCTCAAGCAGTTTGTGATAGAAAACACACGTAGGTCACATACTTGCTACTGCATTTTACCTCAGATCTTTACTTTATTATTTTGTGGTGACTGAAACAAGAGACATTTGGATTGGGGGTATAAATTATTCTCTGTAGGTCGCAACCACTAACACTAATGAAACTTAGTGATCAATCTGCATTTGAAGAACACCGTGGGTGTCACTCACACATCCTACGTATCGCTCTGTGCAGTATTCCTATAGCTCCAAGCAATCTCATTGGGCTTTGGACCCACTGTGACAGACCCTGCGCAGACACCGCAGAAGAGTCATTCTTACCCTAAAAGCTTCCTTGCTCTAGACATCATCTGCTTATGAAAGATGTAGTACCTCCAACATAACCAAATAAAGGCACTTTTGTCATTCTTTGCAGTGCCCCACATCCCAGAATAGCAATGGGAGCAGAATCACTAACGCAAATCCCACATAGACAACAGCATCAATATGTTCAGGATGTTATTACCTTTGATGCTGTTGTTGTGATTATTCTTCCTGAGTTCAGCTGGAATAAAGTCCTATTCAGGTTTTAGGTTCCAACCAAAGTGTCTTCTGTGTCATTAATCTGAGAGGAAATGGATTTTTCATTTAGTGGAGTCCAGAGATAAAACTTTATTGTGGCAGCTCAGAGAAAATAAAAAGGAGAAAGATGCTGCTCTGATTCCTGCATCTTTGTATACTCTCCCTGGTATTATACACCTAGTGCTTTGCAAAAGAAGCACTTTTCAGAAAACTGAGCCACTATGCGGGCTTGACAGTCTCTCCTCCTTTCTTCCCAGAAAGAGTCCTTGTCTTTTACTCTTGCTTTTCTTCCCCTCATCCCCTTTGCCAGGCAAACAGAACCCTCTGCATTCAGTGCATTTTTCTGTCAAGGTTTTAGGTGGTATTAAAAATATATCATTGTGCACAAATGTCTTGTTCCTCAAAACCTGATGGAAACAAAATGCTGGTTCTTACCATTTCACATCAAGAACTTTCAGTTAGCTTTAAGCGTAAATCTGCAATGACAACATGCATTTGGATTTGTCCAGTGTTTCTAGAAGTAGAATTGGATTTATTTTTATCTTTTTGCAAAGAATTGGTTGAAATTCAGATACAGGGTTTAATTTCCTTTGAAGAGATAATGCCAACTACAACACATGCATTTAATAAGTTAGCTTAAAATCTGTCTTTAAAAAGAATATTGTGTTGTAAAGTAATGAAGCTGTGTATAATAGGGTTACTATACATTATGCTCTACGAATGTAAGAAGCTATCATATCCTAACAACATAAAAAAATAGAGACTCAAGGAAGAAAAAGAAGAAAAATATCCCCTACAAATCACAAGGCTGTTTTTCTCCACAGCTGCGGATTTTTTCCCTGTTGCGTGTTCCTCCTCTGGCCTGCCCTCCCCTCCCCTTCCCTCTCACCTTTTGCAATTTTGTATTTTTTTTTCACTATGAAATCAAATTAACAAATCCACTTCCATTTCCATATATGACCTGTTTCATTTCCTGTTTCCTATGCACTTAATAAGAGTAATAACGGTATATCGTAAAAAGAATTTACATTAAGCAATACAGTGATATAATTACCATCTACAAATTCACTTCTGCTTTCGATGAGGATTTTTGACTTTTTGTGGTAGGATAAAAAGCTTCTTTATTTCTCATCTTTTCTCTACATTTGTTATATGCTTCCCATATAAAACTTTCTTCCTTGCCATTTCTCTTTCCCCCAAGCGCACACATACAGAGTATGTAAATAAGCTTTGGAAACAACCAGCTGGCAGCAGGGGCATTTTCCCCCTTGATATTCCCTTTGATGTGAGAGTCTGTTGACACATTTTCATTGACTGATACAACAACAGCAAACCAAACAAAAAAACCGACCCCCCCCCCCAATTGCCTAACCCCAAAAAAGTTTAATAGAGTGAAAATCAAACATTGCACTGCTTGTTCTTAAAGTGATATCTCCTTGGGATCCCAGAAAGAATTTAATTAATCAGGTTGGTAAACATGTCTGTGTGATTTAGGCCCAGGAAACAGTGCAGAAAGAATTAGGGAGAGCTAAGTAAAAAATGACATTTGACTTACTGCCAAAATTGTTATCTTAGTTAAATATAGTTGACGTGAACTGAGTAATCACAGAAAACAGGGCTGGAAAAGACCTCAGGAAGGCATACAGTTCCTCCTTCCCTGATGCAGGATCTCATGTGTCTATCCTACACATGTCAAATTCTTACCTAATCCATGCTTAAAAGGCTCCACTGTTGGATATTCCACATCTTCATCAGGTAATATGTTCTTGTGCAGTGTTTTTATTGTTGTAAAGTTGTTTCCTGGTTTAGCCTCCTTCTTTCATTGTGCTGTGCCTAAATGTCCTTGTAGGAAAATAGTTCTGACCTCACATCATATCCCATCAGTTCAAACCACAATAAATTAATTGAAGTCAACAGTGGGAGACCATCACAAGGTGAGAAGTAGGCCACTGTCTATTAAGAAGCTCCCAGTGTTGCCAAAGGGAGTGTTGCCTCACTAAACATGAGCATCTTGTGCTGGGGCTTGGACAAGGTTAGTAACACAGCAGGGAGCTGCTTCTGAAAGCAGTTTTGGAGAGTGGCTTCTTCAGTACACGAGCTGCATGAGCCCATCTCCAACATGAGCAGGCACCAGGACTTTTGGCTTTGGGATATCTAGAAACATTCAAACTAGCTGATGATCTTGTATTATGATTTTCTAGCCTAGACTGGGCTTTTTTAAAGCCTGAGATATCCTAGAAAACTGGATTAAGATAATTTCCATTAATTTTTTCTGATTCTTGCCCTATCCCACCAGGAGGAAGCGAGTGGCTGTATGGTGCTTAGTTGCCGGCTGGGATTAAACAATGACAACACCAGATATGACTATCTAGAGGGGCAAGTAAATGCTCCAAGTGTATAGTTATGAAATTTTGGATCAGTCTTTCCCTGTTCAATTAATACGAAAGATCTGGGATCCCTGTGAGTGGGAGATTTGCAGAAGGGCTGTCTCTGAAGGGAACAACATGGATCAAACTTCAGGCTGAACTACAAATTATTCTGTCGTTCCCTTAGTGCCAGTAAGCTCATACTGGGCAAATGTGGCTTTATGCCCAAGGTTTTACATACAGGTGAATGGATCAGTCCTGTTAAACAGGTGCTGCTGTGCTGTAACTGAGAACAAGGATCTGTCAAGATTTGCTTTTGCATTCTCAATACCAAATTCCTGTAATTTAAAGCTCAGCATCCCTACTTGATCCCTGACTTCCTCAGTTTGAACCGTAGCTAAACATAAACTGTCCTGTTTGCTTTGGCTAATATGTGGGTCCTGCTCACAAGACAGAGATGCTTTCAGACCCTTGCAGGTCAGCCTAAGACAACTGAAACCACTGGGGAGCTGGTGGTTTCACCTTCAGCCCACCTTCCTGTTCCCAGGGTAAGGCATGAGCAACAGCTCCTGGAAGTTTGGGTGCATGTCACAGGGCAACCCTCTCACCCCCTCCTACTCTTTTACTCATTGGAGCACTCCAACATAACAATCTCAAATGGCTGCTTTTAATTACTGCCTGTGGGAAGAGCAACAAGAGAGAAAGGCAGCTTATAGAGATGGAGGAGCCACAGGCAGCCTGTTCTGGCTTTTGAACAAGGAATCCTAATGAGAAAGCAAATGATAAATATTGGAGTCCATGGTTTTTCGTTTCACTCACTTGTGCTTTACACCCAGGGAACATTTTCCTCTTGGTATAAAGTGCTGATTCAGATTGGAGAAACAAACATCTGACAGCCTCATTTGGCTAAGATTAAGTATACAGAAATTCATTTCACATATCGCTGCTCTGTGTTCAAACTAAACAACAACACCCTCTTTTGGCCTAATCTGTTTGTTCTTGTTGGGCTTGGCAGTGAGACAAACCCTAGCATGGCAAAAGATACAGGTGCAAACCAAGCAGGTCCACAAACATGCATGAACAGCAGGGTTGTGTTTTGCTTCCACAAATCCCTTCTTGATATCTTCTCTTTCTTCATTTTTTCTCCTTTTCTTGTCATTTGCATCCAGAGTAGGCTGATCCCTCCTTCTCCATCATGCTACCTTTGTATAAGAGCAGGGGCAAACTTAAGAAACTCAGGAGGGTCCAGTGGATTTCAGCTCTTGGGCCTGTGGCTTGCAGCAGCTAAAATGCTCCATCTTAATTGAAGCACCCACAGTCCCAGTGTGTGCCTGGTCCTTTTGAGAGAGTGCCACCCAAGGAGCCCCTTGAGCATTCAGGGAGTGGGAGGTTCTGTGCAAATTTAAACACTGAACTCCATCACATCAGGACTGAGCATGGCTACTCTGATTTAGGCAGGTGTCACATACATTTTCCACAAGGCAGAGGATTCCTGTTGACCTCTTCAAAGAGGTTTCAAAGTACCTCAGTAGAGTCCAAGTTTATTTGTTTTTCAGCCAGAGAAGAAGACATAATTTCATTCTCGGAAATTGCAGCCCATTTTTGCTGACTTACTTTTGCTGTCAGAAACATTTGTCTTAGAAAGTGAGTGAGTGGGGACTGATTATGGTCCTGGGAAATGTTGATGAGAATGATCATGTTTAGGAAAAGTAACTGGCAGCTAAAATACAGCAAGATAAAATGAAGATTTCCAGTAAGGTTATGAAAAGATACAGATCACAGATAAAGTGAATGCAGAATTGTTATCCAACAAATCCTGCAAGAATGGAACTAAAGAGCACTTGATAAAAACTAATAAGATAGCTGCTCAAAACATGTAAAGAAAGCAGCCTTTCACACAGTGGATAGGGAAACTTTGGACGTTGCTGGCCCAGAAGGCTGCAGAGGCAGACAGCATCAGCAGGCTCAAAATGGGATTAGAAAAATTTGCAGACAACAGAGCTGTAAACGGACACTAAATCTAACAGGCAAAATGTACAATCTAACATCCTGATCCAACAAAGGTGATTGCTGCAGAAACACAAGGGGACGGAGGGAAATGTCCAGGCCTCTGTGCTTTCCCAGGATAGTCTCTTGCCTCAACCCAACTGGGAGCAAGTTGCTGGGTTGAGGGGTACCACTGCTGTGGTCCCAATGGATTGTTCCTATTCTCAAACAGTAGGCATATCTTGGGAATAAAAAGTACAATTAGCTATATATTTGTCTAATAAGTACCAGATTTTATTCACTATATTTTACATCACTAATCAGCTTTTGTCTAGGCTGAAATGCACAACACATTAAAAACAATCTCCACTATATTAATTGATATTTTGGAACAGCTTTTTACTCTAGTCTGTGTTATTATTTTATTTTCCTTTTCAGAAAAATAAAATTATGTCTTTAATTTAATTTATTTGACATTTTGGGTTGAGTAATTAAGAGCTTTATGAAAAATCATAATGCTCATCTAGCAGAGAAAGTTAATCACAGTTCGGTTAGGCTTTCTTTAAAAAAATAAACCCCCTGTTAAATAGATTACTGCTTTTTTAATTAGATGGTTTAATTACAGCTTGTTAATGGAAATATTACATAAATAGCTCTCAAAACCACACAAGCCCATGCATTATCACAGAAGAGAGAAGTTGCAGGTGTCCCTAAAGGAATAACTTTTAATATGGATGAATAGAAAGAGAATAAACAGCCAGAAGAAAACTGTTCCTAAATGGTCCAATGGTATCTCCATACAGGCAGCCATGGCAATTGGGATGTGGTGACACTACAGCAAGTAAACAACTTTAAAAAATTGGCTGTCAGTGTTTAAATTCCAGGACTTCTGTGTGTTCCCTCTATGCTAATGTAAATCTGCAACTGTAATTATCGATCATTTTACGTATTAGTCTATCTAGCTGTGCTGTAGAGTCACATACAGCTTTAGTGTTGGAGTTTTGATCAGTATTTAAAGGCCTGTCTCTATTTTACTATGTGCTCCTTAAGTCACAACTTTTACCATTAAAATGAGGAAAATAAATTATGTTGAAATAAAATGTATTCATTATCCTACAGAGCTTCCAAGATTCCAGCTAAAAGACTGAGTTGTTACATGGTTGCTGTTATACACACAGAGTAGTATTCATGTGTTTGTGCAGGTGTGTGGACACACACACACATCATTGTGCTCTGTATGTGTGCATTTGAATAAATAATCCTTGGGCAAAACACCTATTGCTCCCTGTTGAACCTTTGAATGCCTACCTTGAAAAATCACAAAAGGATCAGATACTTAAAGGACCATGGAGCAGAATTCTGAGGTACTTTAAACAGGAGTACAACCAAAGGCAACCTCAAACTCTTTGTCACTTTGGTAACCCAGACTTTGTAGGCAAATACACCCCTTCTTGGACAGGTGTGTGTATATGTAAGCTCTAAGGAATGTTAACACATCCACATCCAGGTGTCTGTGCTTATATTTGCAAGTGTGCATCCATCTTTATTTAACAAAGAAGTATGCAGACCACTTACAAACACATTATTATAGTTGGGATTGAAAACATATCACAACCTATAATATATATGTACCCAGCACGAATTAAGATTGGCTGGTAAAGTCTTTACTGAAGAAAGAGACGGTCGTTAGTTGAGTCCATTTGCTAGTTTTGAATTTAAAGGGAAATATCTAAAGCTTCCCAGCCTATAGCAAGGGGGCAAATAAAACAGTAGTGGCTGGATGCAAGAAGAAAATTGAAATAAACTGCAGACCTGCAATGATTTATACCAAAAGATGAGAGAATGAGGCATAATGGACTGTATCACCTAATAAAGGTGTTTGCTTGGGGAATGCTTGAATTGTCTTTAAAAAAAAAATAATCTAACAAATCTAATTTTGGGGTTTGGAGCATGGAATACTTATAATTCTAATCAGTCATTTCTATTCATAGAAGCATATAAAAAATATAATTCTTTGTACCAACTGTGACTTCTCCACAAGGACTATATCTGCCCCAATGAAGATTATGGAATTTAGGCTTTATTCTACTTTTCTCTCTTTCTAAGAACTAAACTGTGTGGGCTGGATCAATAAAGACTTGATGAATCACAACCCTGATACATAACTTCTCTATACTCAGTGTAATAGGAAGTTTTACCTTGATCAGCAGTTGGAAAGAGGGACTTAAAATTCTGATAAAGCCTCTGGCTGATGGAGACCTTACTGGAGGGAATATTGGGCAATTTCTCATCTGCTTGGAGAGGCTTGGGATGTAATTTCACATCATTAGCAAACTTGCTGAGGGTACACTCTGCCCCATCCTCCAAACCATTAATGTCGATGTTAAACAGGATCAGACTCAGTAACGAGCCCTGGGTTGTACTGAATATTACTGTCCTCCAGCTAGACTTTGTGCCATTGATCATGACCCTATTCCTCTGCTACATCCCCTGTTCCTCTCCTAGTATTTTTTTAGTATTTCTAAACATAACCGAATGGCTAATTTCATGCTAGGTGGGGCCTGGGGAGAGGGGAAATGGAACCTGTGTCTTATTTTGGTGTTTTTTACAGCTGCAAGGAGGTAACAGCACCTGTTGGGAGACTGATCTAATCCAACAGATCTGGGTTCAGTACACAGCTTTGCACTGTCCTTGATGAAGTGCCCTCAACTGTGTTTCCACACTACTCAGCAGCCTCCTTTAATCAGCTAACTTCTTTAAAAGGAGCACTCTGTCTAAATCCTAGGGATGTGCAATGTTACCAGTGACATGCTGTGAGAGACTGGAATGTTAATGATTAATGATTCAAACAATTTCTACTTGCAGTAACTGCCCAGGTGGTAGGTGGTGCAGAGGGGGTGCACACCATCACCGGTGGCTACAGGCTGGGTGCTGAGCCTGATAACAGAAGAGGTGGGATGGTGGTTTTTATTGTGCCAATGTCCTTACACAAGTGGCTCAGCTGTGAATACACCCCTCCAGGGAAGTACTGGGACATTCTTGTGAAAGCCTGAAGGTATTTATCCCTTCTAATGGGCCATAATTAACTCAACTACACTGAAGTGATAGGCAACTGCCAGGTCTTAGACCGTGTCGAAGACTCTCAAGGTGTCTCATGATCCACATTATTGTATCTCTCAGTGTAAAACTTCCCATCCCATGGAAGATACCTGGGTGCTCCCACCTATCCTGAATGTCTATTAAGCCACTGGATTTTGTGTTTTGTGGGCTTCCCCCACACCTGATGGATGAAGACTGCAATCATCACTTTTACCAATGGAAATTCCAATAATCAAGTTTCATCACTGGATCCAAGGGTGGTGACTATATGCCTTTCTACTCTTATTCCTGCTTCATTTTCTCTCTTCCTTTCCTTTCTTTTCTACATTTTCTTTGCTTTGTTATTTTTGTGCTTTTATATTGTTACAGTCTAACCAAAATTGCTACATTTAAAAATTTGCCAGGTACCTCATTCTAGCTTTCTGTTATAAAGTTTGCAAGTAAAACTTCCTTACTGAACTTCCTGAGAATTCTGTTGTTTCTCCTGTGCACTGCCCAGAGTAAATCAAACAACCTTCCCCTAAATCCACCAAGTGAACAGGGGCATGACACTTGCATGCTGGAAGAAGGCAAGAAGCTGTGTGGTGGTGCAACATTACCAGGGGCTTTGTGCTCATGCAGGAAACCACTCACTATTCCTGAATAGAGCTCAGTGAACTGGATGTGGTGACTGCTGATTCTCCCAGAGGTCTCCAAACCAAGCCACTAGCATTGGTGCTCACACTCTACTTCTACAGGGCTTGGCAGAGATAGCCAGAAAAATTTCCTAGAATATGAAGGGCTCTTTAAAAAAAAAAAAAAGAAAAAAAGAAAAAAGAAGAGATTAATGTCTGTCACAAATAAATGTCTTACTGCAGCCAACTTCCATTTTAGGAGGATGGTGGAAAGTTGTTTCACGTGATCTTTTCGAATGGAAAAATTCCAAGTGAAGTTTGAGAATATCAGTACTACCTGAGAACTTGGAAATGTGAAAACTTTTATTTCTACCACTTCTAACGGAGATAATGTGCCTAGAGAGGCATACTTGCATTTCCCATTCCATTTCATGACTCTGCCAGTTCATTTGCTATCTGTTAGGCAGGAATCAGTGTTCTGTCAGAACTATGTTTCTGTTCAGTACTCAGAAAACAGCTGGGCCATGCTTTTTCCAGCAAGAAATCTAGTCCCAGATAGCCAAACCTTTTTCATTTAAAGTGCGGATTAATTCATTACTTTTCCTGTGTTCCTGAAACTACTGAGAAACTTCTGGCTTGGAATGAAACTCTGCAGAAATCAAAATAACATTTTTCATGACCAGCAGATTATACCAGTGTTCAGCAAACTGCACTGACCACTAAACAGATTTTCAGTTGGAGTGTCAGGCAAGGGTTTGGACTTGCAATGATTTGCCTTAATATCCTGTAATATATTCCAGCTTTGGGAGGAAGGGTTGTTGTATGGTGGTTGGTAGGATTGCATAGAGCTTTATGTGCAGCGTGGTAGAGTTCATGCTTATTTGAAAAACTGCTACAGATCTGGTATCATAAAACGTCCCTAGGTATTACAAGAAAAAAGTAGATTCTAAAATGAGTTAAGATTATAGCTTATGGTATGGTACTGCAGATCTTTGGTAGAGTCAGCTTTTCCTTAAATCAAAGAGTGCCTCAGCATTGGCCCATGTGCTGAGGGCATTATTCTTGAATCAGTACATCAGTAGTTTAACATACCATAACACTAAGAAATGTAACGATGATGATAATTTTCTACTATATTAGTTACCAGAACCCTGTGCATTTTACAAGAAAACTGCCAGATATAAAGATTGTTACAGTGAGATCTTCTGAGGATTTATAGGCTGGTGGTAAAGAGTGCTCTTAGTGAGAAGAGAACTACTACAAGTGGGAGTGATATTTGCCCTGGAGTAAAACTTGTTTTCCCCTTAAAGAAAAACAGGAACAGAACAGTAGAAAAATAACAGAGATATATGCTCACAGGTATACTGGAGGGAAAGGCTGAATCAAAGGAGCCAGGTTCCTCCATTTAGTTCAACTTCTGGTTTGATTTTTTGCCAAGACTCTGATACCTCCAGATATTGTCCACCAGAATTTTTTTCAAGCAGCTGCTAAAAGACTATGGATGATTTTGATCCCACTTTTGATCTGAGTAACTGAAAGGTTTGTCTACATAGCCCAGAAGGAACCTGGGCTCAGGAAGAAGCACCATTATCTGTTGATAATCCCAATACAAAAGTGTCCTTCAGAGATCTGCTGCAGCCACCCTCCTGGTCTTCTCTCTGTTTTCACTGTGGCTTCTGTCACTGTCTGTTTCCAGCTGGCTGCTCTCAATGTGAGCTCCTCTGTAATTCTTACTACCTCATAGAAGGTTCTGTCTTGCTTCACATACCTGTCTCTTCATCATGTTTTGCATCTCTGCTAGGAATGTGTCTCATCATGCTTGTTTCTTCTTTTTCATTTCTCAAGTCTCTTGTGAGACTCATTAAGTGAAAACTGTGTTAATCTTTCACTTTACAGCCTGGTTTAAAGTAACCTATATGTTATATTCACTGCTGTCTCTCAATCTTTAATTCCAAATATTTTTATAAAAGTCATTTTGAAAGGTGTTACACAGGATGAGTTTTGCTGTGTGGTCTTACTGCACACAGCAAGAGCGACTTCTTCCCCTTTGCTTTATGGGTTTAATACTTTTATTTTTTTTTTCCACATCTCAAACAACATGACACCACCTTTGAAGTGGATAACAATAAAGGAACTGGATTGAGAGTGATTTTTGTGGTGACAGAGAGAGCGCTTAACCCCAGATTATTTTGAAGTGATTCAGATAATGTCTTCTTACCATTTCCCTAGGGAGATATCCTAACACAAACTGACTAAATCTGTACTGGACAGTTGTCATGGCCCAGAGTTTATCTGTGTACCTCAGCATCACTTCCAGCCTTTTGAATGGGGACTGGTGGTAGTGCATCTTTCCTGTGGTGCTCAGCAGTCTCCTTCCTTAGAGAAAAGAGGTGTTGGTTGCTCACCCTGGTGTCTTGCCAGAGCAGATGTACCAACCTATAAACCTTGTGCACAGGTACAAACAACCCACAACTAATCTGCAGTTCCCATGTGATTTTGACACACCATTTTCAGTTAAAACCTTCTGGGTTTGGTCATGTGTTTATTTTTAATGAGTTCTGAAGCAAAAGCAAAACCATTCTGGAAGATTTTCTGTATTGAGTCCTACAAAAACTAACAGAGAACAATTCTGAAAATCCTTTCTATCTATTTTGCATTCAGACCCAAGGTAAACTACCAGCCATTGTCCATCTGGCTGCAATATTGAAGGGGAAAGAAGTGAGAGCACTGCCCAGGGAAGCAGCTTTGAGCCTGCTTGGCATCCATGAGGGTTTCAGGCTCCAGACCTTCTGCTGTTTTCTACCAGGAACATTACTCATATCCTGCATGCTTCTTCTTCACCTTGGATTTTACGTTCTTTAGATGCCGGTACATCTATCCTAAACCCAGCCTTCCCAATCATTTAGACATCCTTCCCCAGAACTGCAGCAATTGCAGAGCACTTGGGTTTACTAGCTTCTGTGCAAACATATGCTAATTAATTATAACTAATTACACATACTCAGGGTTTTTAATCCTTTTTTTCACACCTCAGATTCTCCAGATTCCTAATGTCTTGTTTGTTTTTAAAACCTATTTACTAATTAGGGAGGGGAAGGACTGGGGAGAGGGGGTACTATGGTACAATACACCATTTTTGTGTAACAGAAAGTTTATTTCAGTTACATTTTAAAATTTTCAACATTTAAAACAGGATTGGGCTGAATAAATTACTTGGCTTCTCCCTACTGTCAACATCTTATATCAGCTAACAGGGTCAGCTCCATGTCTGCAGAGGTCTGGTTAACACCTCCATTCCCTGCAGGATTGCAGGGTCCTTTTGACAAGCCATAGGACCAGCTACTCTGTTGGACCCTGCTGCTTGCAGGTGTCCCAGGAAAATCTCTCACATGGCACTTTTAAATCCAACATCAGCAGAACCCTGATCTGAACACCAGGATTTTGCAGGTTCAGGCTTGAGAGACAAAAGCAAAGAGATTGGCACTGACTCATCCTGGCACGTTAAAAAAAATTACTTTCTCCTTAATCAAGTGTGAAAGCTAATTCAGATAAAGTGTGTGACAGTAATGAAATGGGAGAAAGAGTTTCTAATTAGAATGTCAGCAAGATAACACAAACCAAATCCTAAACTCCCCACCATTAAAGTTTCCCCACGGAGCCCTCCTGCCATTGTTCCTTTCTCTTTCTGACTGCTTTTTAATAACAACTTCTGTGTGGCCTTTGTAAATAATCCTCTCATTAGAGGTTTGCTTGAAATATGCAATCAATTTATTAAGATATTTTCTAGGAGAAATTAGCAGGTACAACAAAGCATAATTATTCTGGCACTCATTCATTTTTAAAACCATAGGCTGACCAGGTGCCACTGTTGCTTCTGCCAACCTCAACAATCAATTGGATGGCACCAGAATCACAGCCATATGCCAATTAATCCAGGCTAGGCAGGCAGCAGCATTTTCAAGGAGACTGAAAAATTAGAAATTATCTGCATATTTATTCATAAGTAGTAGTCTTTGAAATAAGAGGAATTGGATCTTTGATTTGGTAATTTTTCTACTACTGTTTATATATGTTTGAGTGTCTGTGTATGTGTTTTTTGATCCCTGAAGAGAATACTGATTCTTTATTGAACTCAAAAAAGTAAAGATTGAGAGGGAAGACAAAACATATCATAAATATTTCTTTAGGTTTAAGATCAACACATAATAAATTATGTAATAAATGGTGGAAAGCTTCCTCTACCGAAAAGGAAGACCATAACAGCAGGGAAAATGAGTTCAACTGTGTGGCATGAGAGACTCAAGATAAAAGAAGCATTTTGAGCATTTTCATTAATATTTTAGTCACATTGTTCAAGATAAGCCATGTAGGGGGAATTGCTAATATCCAGTAACTCTTCATTGGTAACTGAGAAATGAGCTTGGTATATGTGGGCTACGTTCTGGTTAACAGATATACTCATATGAATTGCCAAGTATGACTGGAAGTAAATGGCTATCTGAGAGAAATATATGGAAATAGGAGAACCCAGATATTCCTCCAGGATGGAAAGTCCTTTCATGGCAGGACAGAAGCAAGCAAGAGAAATGGTGCTGGGGATTTGTAAGAGGAAGGCTTCTTTTTGAGAAGAACAGGACATTTTCAATAAAGGAGTTGATGCCAAGGCTGAGAGCTTTGTTGTAGCTGTTCAACAAAGAAGAAGAAGAAGAAAATTATATCTGTTGTCAGAAATATCTCTGAAACATCCCTTGTCATCAGAAAAATTACATTTAATATATAACTTTAGAAAATTTAGAAAACAATTATCTTTCTTTTCTCTCTCTCTTCCCTGCCCCCCCCCCGCCCCCCAAGTTCTATGTGGTTAAAGCCAAAACCTGAGACTATGGAATGCAAAAAGAAAAAAGAAAATTGGCCTTTTTTCTGGATCCTTTCTCAGTGAACTCTATATTTTGGTTTACACCTCAAAATTAATTTCTTCAGCCTGGCAGAAATGTAACCTTGCCACCTTGCCAAATTTTTGGAAAGTGTACCACCTCACTATTGCAGTAAAAAGTAGAGAAGAATCTGAAATCAGCTGGTCACTGCTGATGTTGCATTGCTCAGAAGACAAAAAGATAATGCAGCTGGCTTTCTCTGAACTGTTGACAATGTAATGTTTCCAGCAAGCTAATCAGAAATGACTCAGGAGACATACTGAGAACACATAATGGAAAGTATTCATTTCTGCAGTGTTGCTTCTCACAACCAATCAGATTTTAAAATGATGCAGAAATTAATAGCCTCAGTAACAATGTGACTGTGAGTATAAACTCAGCAAAGTCAGCCGCAAAATGCTATTTCTACCCTCACTTATTTTTTCTCTCAAAGGTCTTCCTTATATAAGTAGAAAGAATATTATACTCTAACTTTTGTTGTTGTGAATTGCCTTGGCAACTCAAAACACATAATTTTTCTGGTGAATACTGGTCAGAAGACATGCGCTTCAGTAGAATAATTTTTGAATTAAAGTATGTGAAAATCTGTTGAGTGCTTGTATCAGTTACTTTGATCTTTTCTGAGAAGCTGTGCTCATACTGAGTAGCTGCCTACTAAACACTGAGGCTGTGCCTTATCTGTTGCATAAATGAGATGGTGGATTGCATTACAGCTGCTAGCAGGGCCCTATGTAGGGAAGGCTGCTAGTCCTGAGGAGTGGTTATTTCACATGGCTTACTCGAGTATGACATGCTTAGGATGTGTTACCTAGGAGGCTAAAGTCCCACAAATATTTGTACAGTGTGCATGCACAAAACATTGTACAAATGCCTATTGAAAACCAAAATGGGATGAATTAATAAGTACTGTTACAAGTACTACCTCCCTGGGGAGATTTAAAGCAGAAGCTTGAAGGAGAAGTTGTTTAAATTTGAGCTTCCTGAGCTATCTAGTACTGTAAATGGAAATTGTCAGCTGCAAATGGTAATGTCACGGGAAGTAACCACACACCATCATATTGCCCCCTTGCTGTCAGTGTACTGCAGATCACTGCAGCACTTTTGTACATGGAAGGCCCAATTCTTGCTAAGCTTCCATGTCACTGAGGTCCAAAATGTAAAATTCAGACATTTAAAAAGTGTGAGTGGGCTTAAGGAAAACACAGGCTAAATGAAAGCTACATCAAAATCTTAGGTTTCATTAGAAGAAAAAAAAAACCAACTCAAAAAACCCAAAGGATTCTATTTTTACCTGCAAATTTACTCTATATTTTTCTTTGTTTAAAGCCAGACTACATCTTCTGCTAAGATTGAATCTTGTCCTACTGTTCCTCTCATTAATACCTCTCTGTGCTTTCAGCTCTAAATTAGGATTCACTCTGTTCAAAGGTTATTCTCATCTTCCTTGCACCTCTGTGTAGTGAACACAATTTCACTGCAAAGAAGGAGTTGCATTTAACCAGCTGATTCCCAAAGAGATCCATCAGGGTACATTCTGAAAGAAGAAATTCCACAAGTATACTTGCACTCATACTTTCTCTCTGATATTCCTTTAACCTGACTTTCCCCTCAATACAGCTATACTACATTAATCAATCCATCTGCCTGTTGATTTATCTCATCCATCTGTCCTTCCCTGGCATCCATGTAATACATTCATGTATTAGTCACACACATAGGGTCATCAGTCAAATCCTCCCTACCAGTGTTTCTATCAGTCAGCTTTTTCTGTATGTTTTATCCAGTTAATATACTGGTGTTCATGCATAGTGAACTATTTTATCTTTACACATTACACATAACTGTACTTTTTTTCCATGATTAACAGCAGTAGATATTAAAATATTCACTGAGTTGAAGTCAGAAAAGAAGACAAAAGGAAGGATTTTTTTTTTAATGTCTGAAAATAGAAATGCTTATGGCAATGAGAACTAAACAAAAATGCATCTGCTCCCTCCTCATGATGCAATGTGAGTCTTCTCTCCCCATTTTCCTACCATAATTTTTAGGACTTTGACTAAACATACTGAACATACCATTTTTCAGCAGAACAAAATAAAAGCAGAAGTTACACAAATATAGAACTTAGCATGTCCTTTTCTCCTATCCTGCAATGGACACCTGTGACTATAACAGTGTAGGTCTACTACTGTAAAGTATGTGAACCCTGACAGTGTGCCCCAGCCAAACCATCTTTAGCTGTTCTTAATCAGAGCCCTCAGGAATTCATCAAGGTTATGGAAATGTAAACTGCGCTAAATTGGGGAAAAAAAAGCTGAGAAGCAGAATACCAAACAGCGAGAAATAGATAAAGAAGAACTGTGCCGCCCTGGATTAGAACCAATCATGTTTTTTGAAAAGTGCATGCAGAACGCATGGACAAAATAGAGGGACCAATCAAGTAATGCGTGATCATGTGTTCAGTAGTTGCAAAATGCATAAGTAGAGTGTAGTGTAAACAATAAATGTCATCTGCAAAATCATATTGATTCATTGTTCAGAAGTCCTGAGCTCCCACAGTCTACAATAAATGAAATTTTTGTTGATTTGAGAAGATAAAAAAAGAGAACTGGTTGCTGTGTGCCTGAGAATAGGGGAGGATACAAGCAAACACAGGAGTGTCAAGCTGGGCTATGTAGTTTGTATTATAGATTTTACAGGATCTCACACAAAGCTGTGGAGATACCAGTGACCTTCTGTGTAGCCTTGCAAAACTGTCCATTTTTTTCCATGCTGAGCTTGAGACAAAAGAAATAGTTTGTAAAAAACTGAAGAAAATACCAATTTAGAGAAAAGAAATTATGACAAGATTGGAAGGTGAAAAGCATTTGATCATAGCCTGATCCATTCAGAGTAGCAATGGAGATGGAAATAAAGCAACAAAAGATGGAAAGGAAGAACTAATTCACTGTAACAGAAGATGAAGGGATAAGAAGAAATAGTTGAAAACTGTGGGAGGGAAAAATTAAGTTTGATACCAGCAAAAGATTCTCAAATTAAATTCTTATGGTAGAGTCACTAGAATTAGATGGAGTGTTAAGGGAGAGGAAGAACTGACCTACTTAGTGAAAGAAATTGGACAATAATGAGAAACACGTGTAGGAATAGGACTCTGAGTATTCTAGGCACATTGAATGAAGTTATTTGTAGCTCTTAGTGCTCCAGGTTTTCATGCATTGAGACATGGAAGTCTGTTGGGACCTAAAAGGACAGTTACACTGTACCACCAACTTCCTGATTGCATGTCTGGCTTTAGTCCAGTGGGCAGAAACTGTTTTACGTGCACATCTCTTACCCTGGTTTCAAAGGACACCTCAGGCATAGGGATACAGAGCACCCTGGCAGACTCAGGCCTGGTCCCACTGTGGGTGCAGTTGTTATCCTATGACACAGCAAGGACCAGCCAGTAAACCTGGTAAGGAAATCATCTCACTTGATTTCACGCATTAACACCATGAATGTCTATTGATTGCACTGAGCTCCTGTGCAATCACTGGAGAGAAAAGCGCTCAGGTCATCTCCCCCAAATGCAGATGCCAGAAACAGGCTGGATGGATTCCTACCCTTTCTGGTTTTTTGACTGAGGGCAGGACCTAGGCAAGGGGCTCAGATTTGACATGTGCGTCATATATATTTAGGTTCAGCAAGATCAATCACACTGCTAGCATAAGAGAGCCCTTGCAGGCCATCCAGGTGGACAAGTCCAGCAGATCTTCTTTGTGATCTTCAGGTTCATAATAGCCTCCTTCTTGGGTCTGTGTCAGGTTGCTTGGACTACTCTCTGATCATCAGGAGAACTAGTCTGCACAAAGGCAGAGCTGTGGCCTGAGACATTTGCAATCTAAGGTAAGAAGTTCTAGAAGAAAAAACCAGATAACACTGAAGGGAAGACATAGATGTGAATGTCGTCACTAAGAAGAGCTAAACAAAATTAATTACTTTCTTCAAAATTCAGTTTGAAAATATTGTTGCAGAATATGAAGAAGGCCAAATGACTCTCCTAGCTTTTTTTATTCCTTCTTTACCATCTTGCGGTGTCTGCAGCCCAAGTGGAGGAATGGCTAAGATCCATATTCTCCCAGTTAAAATTAGAAGGTGGTGTCACAGCATGAATCAGGAAATGTGCTTGGGGTTATTGGGCTGCTCTGAATTGCCAGCAAAGGATTTTCGTTTGTTGTTTTTTCTAAAGCATTTCTTTTATTCTTTGTTTTATTTTTATTTTTATTTTCTTTCCCCATAAGGCTTCTGGTGCATTTGGAAATTTGATTATGTATGAAGTCTTGTATGATAGTTAATTAGCATTCAGGAGGAATACTTCAGTCTATGCATATTATTTGCACAGGTTAAGTATTCCTGATAAGACTTCTCAAATCAGACAAGCTGAATTTAACTTAATTAGACCTATGAATACTCAAGGAGAAAGTAAAACGAAGCTTGCCCAAGCTTTTGTACTGTGGAAATGAGGAGAAGGTGGGTGAGGGCTAAGTGTGCAGGAGGCAAAATCACCCCCAATCACAAAATAAAGAAGACAAGAAGAGAGAGATGTCATTAAATGCTTACAGCTATTCCTGAGCTTTCACTGTAGAAAAGAATGGGGAATGACAAATCTTTTAAGTCATCTTCACCTAAGGAACAAACCAGGAATTTTATTGGGTTATTTTTGGAAACAGAATTAAAGATGTAAGTGGACAGAAATACGTTAATTGCTAGCACCTCCAGGAACCTGTAAAAGTATGCCTGAAAAATCTGCAGTGTCATTGCAACCAGCCGTTTTCATGGGTTTTTTTCCCTTTTCCTAAAATTAAGGCAAACAAAACCAGTGTAAATAGGACCGTGTTTCATTGTGACATGTTGTTTCATCAGCGTCAAAGTGTTCTGGGAGAATATGTCAATTTTGATGAAATTTTCATTGAAAAGGGGCTGAAACAAATCACTTCAGCTGTCTTGTTTTATTTCTGTTATGTCAAAACATTTTGTTTTGCTGAAGTAAAAACATATCATTTTGACTACACCATTTTGATTAATTGGTTTTCGTTATACACATTAATTTTTTTGTATTGGATTAATATGAGATTTTAAATAGCCTACTGCACTGAAGATTAAAGATTACGCTACAGTGTTTTCACATTAACAGAATAAAATATTTTGATATAATTCAATGAAATATTTCAGCATCATCAAATCAAAATAACTTTACAGCATCAGAACATTTTGGTAGTTCCAAAAGCCTTATAAACTGGTGTAGCTTTCAGAAGTGTGGCTATAATACAGTTTTATTTGAAGCCAAGAGAAAATAAATTTTTTAAAAGCTGCCTCCTGCCACTAGAAATCAGACGTATCAAGCGCAAGAGAATTCTTCCTTAGAGATACGCTTCCACCTGCCATTGGGGTAATTAAGTATGGAATATGTGACGCAGAAGATACTAAGTTCAGAAACCAGCAGTTCCATGTCTGGATACATGCTGCTGTCTGTACATCTGGTCATCAGTTATTAGGGTAGGACCTCTGCTCCTCTCTACTCAGGTAAATGCCTACTAAGAAAAATTAAGAGTGAGCAAAGGATTTCCTTTGGTGGATTGGCTAGCCTTTACTGCTTGATATGTTCTGCTTCCAGCTGTATCAAACACCTGTGAAAACAAGATATGGAACGGAAATTGTTACAAATACTGATATAGCCAAAACCAGAAATAAACACAGGGGAGCGATGACTGAAGGCTACAGGAAGAAAAAGGAGAAAGTGGTCATGTTCCTCTTGAGTTTTTTCCACTGGCTTTTTTCTTTTTCTCAGTTTACTTTGAAGTTCTGAATAAGATATACTTTATTAGTATAAAATAATGATCTTTAAATAATAATGATAACCGAACACTATGGCTAAAGCCTAATGCCTTTAATCACAAACAAATACCAAGCCCTTGATTAGTTCTTGCACTGTTATCTTTACTACAGATACACAGGTACATTTTGAGGTAAACAAAGGGGTTTTAAAGGCAGAAGGGCACACTCCTGAAAACACAGACTAAGGAAGCCTACCTGAGAGAGTCACTGTGTGGTCACCCTGTCTCCAAAGCCGTGTGTGAGCATTCACTTGTCAAAGCAAAATATAGAAAGTACATCTTCAGTTTCTGTGTCAGTGCTCTGAAATGTTACAAAAGCCTCTGTAAATGTGAAATATAGACATTTCTCAACAAATTGGCAAATGTTGAACAAAACCCAGAAAATAGTCTTTAAAACAATGCTTGGTTTTTGAGGTTATTTTTCGTTTGTATATTTTATCAACATTGCACATTTAGGAAATATATAACCTGTGTTCATAAATAAACCACTGTGGTAATATGGTGTAACTCTGTAATAATATAAAGGGAATTCTCCTTGACCTCCCAAGATAGACAATCTTGTATCCTGAAACCTGAGAATGGTGATATTTTCTTTTGAGATATTTTCCTGGATAACAGTCAGCAGATACTAATCTTGTGCTTATGCCTGCAAAATCCTTTCTTCAAATTTACAAAGCTTTTTGTCTCATTGAGTGAAATAACACAGTGAAACTGCAAGTTGCATAATAAGCAGATTAATTTTACTGATTGCTATGTTGGAAAATAATGCCATTTTTTCCACTGTAAATCTGTTGCCTTTAAATGTCATTGAGGACTCCCCTCACATATTTTGTGAATATGCTAAGTTTTCTAATGTAGGGCATGTTTATACACAGGGATGTTATCTTCTTACCTTCTTTTCACGATTGGGACCCCTTTGACCACTCACTACCAACAATCATCATTAAATTGTTGTAAGACAGAATATGCTGCAAAAGGGAACTTCTGCAGTGGTTTTGCTGTCTGTCTGTCTCAGTTCTCTGTTGTGGGTTGACAAATCTTCTACAGGAAAAACTTTACCTAACACTGTATAGCTGCTTCCCTCTTTCACCTGCTCTTTCTGCTCTGAAGCAGCACTCTCTGCTTTACAATTCCTTAAGACACATGGGGAAAAAGAGAGAGTATGCCTTTAATGATGACAAACACCCAAATGTTTAAATTTGAGATTCCATCAATGAGTGAATTTTATCAATTAAAAAAAAAAAAAGACAATAGAATACAACAGCCCAGCCATAACCCCACTGTTGTTGACAGAAATTTAATTTCTATCAGGTGTGGAGAATTAAATAGCATCCCTACTCCTTCTACAAAAGGTGAATAACAGTGCCGAAAGTTAGTTATTTAGAAGTGGAGCAGAATGATTGCCTTATTCCAACTAACAGCAGTGGAAAAAACCTAAAACAATAAAATGAGAAATTTGAGGTAAGGGATAATGAATGAATTTAGTTGCTTTCATAGTAAGCTCCTAAAAATGATAGTAATTTTGAAGTAAGAAAATTTCAAGTTTGCTAAGCTTCTTGTTTCTACTCTTCCAGTGAGGAACAGTGTGTGTAAGGTGGTGTTTCTGAGTCTTTCATCTTTTAAGAGAGGAAGTCTTTAGTATAGCTGTAGCTGTGTAGAAAATATAGCAGATACAGCAATCTGCTGGGGAAGGTAATTAAATATAAACGTCAGTGGATTTTGAAAGGAAAAAGAATCTCAAAACTACAAAAAACCCTCCCAAATCAAAATGAAACACCAAAAATCCCAAACAAACAAAACTCCCAAACAAACAAAAAAACTCTAACAAGAAAATCAAATGTCAAACCTAGACACTAGAAGAGTCCCTTTTAGGAGTAGAAAGGGTGTGGAGGCTGAGATGAGAAGGTGATAGAAGATCAGTACACTCAGCCTGAGGTGAGCTCAAGTTTTACTGACACCAGCACTTGTTTGAGTAACTGTCCTGCTGGGCCTGGCTGGATGGAGTGCTGCTGTGTGCAATAGATCTTTGCTTAGAGGCACTTGGAGAAGAATCTGATGAAGTATGATGCTATAAAGTCAGCCTCTGACCCTTTTTTGCAGATTTCCAAAGCTCTTTACCTGGGCAAAGTGTTTCAGACATGCTGCAGTAGTGCCCTAGCTAAATCTAAGCCTTTGACCTGAGAGATCTCCTGGATTAACCACACAGCCAAAGTAGCCTGCTAGGCAGGATTTTATTTTAGATGCTCAAGGCTGAAGCTAACAAGGTCAGGAGGTGTGAGCTTATTGGGGATTAACACAAAATGCAGAGGCAAATTCTACAGTTAATTTTCTTTGCAAGTTGATGATATTAATAATGCAGGAGATGTACCCAAAGAGACATAGCATTAGTATGACAAAGCATTATTTGCTCAGAAAAGGGACTATCTGAGCAGTAAGGACAAACAAAGGGGAAGTGAGCTTCACCTGTGTCAAGCTTCCCCCTGCTGGCTGCTGTACCATCCTAAGAGAGAAGCAGGGCAGAAACTGGAAGAAACCAGTTCCACTGCCAGTTGAAAATCTTTCTCCATGTACACAGAAAAGCATAAACTAGAGAGCCCAGTAGCCAGGAAAACACTAAAGAAGCCCGGAGGTCTGGCTGCTCTGATTCAGGCAGCTTCACACACAAAAAGGGTAGAGAGCGAGCTCCTCACTCAACGGAGCTACTCCTGGGCTAGTTGTCAGGCACGCAGGCAAAGAAGGAGAGAGGGGACTCCCCATATAGGTTCTACGAGGAGGTTCACTGGCACAAAGGGACTAGGGATGAAGAGCCAAAAATATCCAAGGCTCTGGGGATTTTATATTGAGGGATGGAAAGGCAGGGATGAGGGATACAGCCAATGGGAGAAAGGGAAGAAGGCGGGGTTGAAGCTGAGGGAACCAATGGGAACAGCACATAGGAGGGAACAAGGGAAGTAACCAATAGGCTGTCGAGGAGCACAGAACTTTCTAGAACTAATACATAATTAACTAAGGGAAATGAATATTTACAGCTTAATATGTAAAACAGGGAGGGGAAAACATTAACCAATCATTTTGAAATACACAAATCACTAAACTGGGGGATGATGGGTTCTCTCCCTGACCACGAGTGTATTGTTAGACATTGGTGCCTGATCACCATAGGTTGTTACCTAAGTTGTACCTTCCGGGGTCAGGGTGGTTGCAGCCACCTGCACTGCCACATACACTTTGATGGTTTTAGGCCTTTCTTGGTGCTAAGTAGTTCACATGTCCTGTTATAGAAAGGAACGTGGCATGTTTGCTCAGATTAGCAGCACAGTGTCAGGGAAAAGGACATAATACCAAACCCTGAGGGCTAGAGGTAAGTGCGTGCTGCTCTCTGAGGAGATCTTTTTAACATGCTGTGGTATTTTAAAGAAGAAAAGCTCAAGATTCTGGTTTGCATTCTCTCTTTGTACAATGAGGATATAGTTAAAAGGAAAGCCTGCCTGAAGGAGGAGTGATGAGCTTGGTCATGTAAGGCGTAGAGGCCTGAGCATTTGGGAGTCCAGGCTCTGCTAGAAGGACATCAGGAAATTTAGCATGATTTGCTGTACCAAGCTGCCTCCAGAAATCCCTGCTGCCCCTTTTATATTACCAACAGTTTGACTCAGGAAATGACTCTTCAATTCTTTTGGACTCCTGTCTTCCTCACATCTCTTCCTGCATTCTCTTCCCTGTCCCTGTGCATTTGGGTCTGATCCTGGCCCTTTGGCCCTACCTAAATGACTCTTTGCCAGCTCTTTTCTTTGGAGAGTGGAGCATGTTACAGGTATGAGCATGGTACCTCACTGCTGTATAAGGTCCAAATTAAACCTTTTTGGGTGAGAAAAATAGATTTGAATCGGATGAGTTTCAATGCATGGCTAGTTTCCTTGGAGCCATTTTTTTATTAATGGTGTCATGACAAAGGAAGACCCTTTGAGCATTCTGCCAAAGCAACATGAAAATGTATTATGAGACTATTATGGTTAGGAAATCTTCTTGGAATGGGTCAGTTTCTTCATATGATTGATAAATTAATCCAGCTCTACACAGTTTTCAGGTTTTATGGAAAGCTGTCCATATTGTATGTATAAAAATCAACTAAGAATGAGGGAAAAAAGAGAAAATCCTCTGAAATACGTAACAGGATTCAAAATTTGAAGATGGGGGGAAAAAGCTTCCGTTTTACAACTAGGACGTTGTTTAATACCTTATCTGGAAATCATTATCTGGAAGTACATTAAATTAGAAAAATGAATGGTAGACACCCACAGAAATCTTGAGGCCCTACCACACAGTCCATTCACTGGTTGTCAGTCTTGACCCAAATCTAGATTAGCTCTCAGCACTACCTTACATGCTTCAGGATAATAGCAACTGGAGGGTGAACAGCCTGCTTGAAAAGGATATGTCCCTGTCCTTTCCTTTGGCCTCTATTGCCAGAAGGAGTTGGCAGCTACATTTTCTGGGAGAAATCTTAGCAATTGGTACTCCCTTGTGCTACAAACTCAACTGCCTTAGTGTTGCCCATGTGTCAAATACTCCTCCAAACTTTGCAGTTCTCCTCTGCTTGTAGAAAGAGCGTGTTAACAAGTACAGTTGCTGTTGGGTTTGAGGGGTTCTAACAAAGTAACTCCGAGAATGAGCTTCTCTCAACCCATGATCCATACTCAAACAGCTGTGGAGATAACTGTTTTGTCACAGTGAATGTAACATTTTCCATTTTTGTTGATATCTTTCTGTCTGTGTTTTAGTTACCATACTTATCCAATACAGAAGTATTTTCCTTTGAAATGTTACAATTTACTTCACTGAGGGATTCTTTCTGGACTCTTGTGTATGATAGAATAAGTAATTTTTGCCTTCTTTTAAGATTAAGAGCCCAAGTGCTGTAAACAGCCATAAAATTTCTCCTTTTACTAAAAAGCATGAGATGGCTGCACTGAAAAATATGAGCAAAACATGCAGTCTACAATAATTCTGCACCATCAGGTAGGGAGGAAAAACAATTCCTTGCCTTGCCTGTATGTGGACACGCACTACAATGTTGCATCTTCAGCAGCCTGAAACAAATGAATTCTCGATATGACCTGAAAGCTGGCAACAGGAAGAAAGCCTCCAGAAAGGGTTGTTAACTTTGACTTCTGTTAAAGGTAAGTCACTTTCAGGCAGTGGGATGGATTTTGCTCTCTAGTCCCAATGGTGGGAGCCCTGACAGTCTAGGACCACAATGCTGTCTTAGCTCTTCAAATACAGTATAACTTCAGCCCACAAAAAGAAAAGCACAAAAAGTCAGTACAGAAATTGTTAGGGAGAGTGGGAGATGGATTTCTTAGCAAGTAGACTAAAGATTATCAAAAACATTTCCATGACAGGATGACCACACACACTTGCACCTTAAATAGCTAAGGGGAGTGAACCAGTCTCAGGGCTTTATAGCAAGTGATGGCACACGAGGATGAATCCAAACCTTTTGTTTCCCTTTCATGCTTCACAATGGTTTCTTCTAAAGATGAGCACCTACAGAATCAGCTGGGGCTGGGAACAACACACATTGCAATGAATCTGGGTGGCATTTGTAATTAATGGAAAGCAGCAACATGTGAAAGAAGATAAAAAACTAATGGAAATGTCAATAAAATATTTCAACTGTAGCAAAGGTAAGTTGATGAGGAATTTTATTTTTTTTATTTATTTTTGAATTTGCGTTCAGACTGATTTGTCTTTGCCAAACCATAATCTTACTCTTATGCTAGATGGACAAGGAAAGAGAAGAAGTATTAGTACAAGAAAACCCTGGTGTTTTTGCAGCAAAACAGGTTGTGATTTCTCAGATTTGATGAAACTGATACTGTTTTCCTCATTTTGACAATGTCTCTTCTGATTAGAGCCTAGCAACTTGGTAATGGCCTTTACAATCTGACGCAGATGTTAAACAAAAATAAAAGTTGAGAATGTCAAGAGGAAGGGTGGATGACAGGTAGCAAGAAGAGTGATGGGTAAAAAATGCTCAATGAACTGGCCTCTGGGCATAAATTTGCCTTTAAAATGATGGCTTAAAAAGAAGTAGAGATGGCATATCCTACTGATTTTCTCCAAAAAATTTCACACAATGTATTCCCAGAGAAATACAGAAATACATAGCAGCAAATTACTATTTTATTTCCTAAGAGCTTGCACTTGTAAAAAAGGAAAGCATGGGAAAAAGCGAAGATAATGAAACAATTCTGACTTAATATTGAATCCAGCACAGAAATGTTGGGCTGTTTTTTGTTTTTTTTTTTTTAATTTGAAAAACTGTGACCATCTATATATCTTTTTTTGGCATGATTACATTTTCTGAGGCATGCATCCAATGCACAAGAATTTAAATAGCTCCTTTTCATGTCATTATCTATTTCTCTACTCATTAGGATCTGGCATTGTAAAGCTGCAGTAAGCAACATGTCTAGCACTTCCATCAGGTGTAGCTCTGCTCCCCTATCTTCCTGGAAAATTATATATATAATTCAGGAATATCCTCACCATTTTCAATGCTATCTCTAGCATAAAAGGAATCATATCTTATCCAGTCCTAACAATACTGTATTATTAAGTTTTCTATAACAAAGCTTCAGTAGACTGGAGTATTTTGAGACCTTCATGAGGGAGGGTTGCTCTTTCTGCATCTTCACCTGGGAAATATTCTCTGCTTAACTCACTAGTTGTCTGGTCTCAAATATCTGCGTTCATTGCAGCAATAACAAAGGTTTGCCTTTCTACTCAAGGAATTGAAAGCACCTTAAAACATACATGGATAAACGTCATTAGCCTTTTTTATTTATTAATAAAATAATTTTTTATTTATTTATAAAATAATATAAATAATTTTATTATTTATATAATGTTTATTATCTCGGTCAGAGAAAAGTGAAGTAGAGTCATGACATTTTGGGAAGCACATCTTCTTCCTCAGGAGGCAATAGGCATCCTATGCTTCCCAACAAGTAACTAATGCCTAGTACTGGAATTAGCTAACAGTAAGGCAACTGTGTTCTTTGACAACTGAAATATCAGGTTAACTTACATTTTAAAATACCAGGGATATTTTGAGCTAATTTTCCATTCAATCACATCCTTTACAGATAAAGTATTCACAGCACTCTATTTCCTTCAGATATAAAACAGGTTCCAAAATTAATGTATCCCTCTTAACTGTGCACAGTTGTACAGTTGTACAGTTCACCTTTTATTTTGTACATGCAGAAAGTTGATGAAAATGATGCAACTTTTATTATGAAAGCTTCAAAAGTCTGAGTCTTAAATGCATCAAAACAAAGCTGAGATGAAATTACTTTGCCTGATCCTTCACTCCCTTGCACTGGTGCAGCTTCATTGACATCTGTGGTATTGCAGAGACATACAGGTGCTGTGAGGCAAGGGGAAGGCACAACCTGATGTAGAGCTGCTGTCTTTTGTCACAAGTCATGTTTTCTGAGCAAGATGCAATAGAGACAGTAAAAACTAGCAAAACTTGCCTAAAACTAGCTTGCCACAATTTCCTTCACTTTCTCTTGCTCAGCTGCCTGAAATTCATGATTTTTTTTATCTTTCATCCAGAAGTCACGTACGTTTCAATACCTCAATTAGTAGGGTGGTGGGATTTGTTTATATTGCATCTGGTGCTCCAGTGAATTTGCCTGCAGTTAACTTGACGGCCAGCTTTGCTCTGAACTGTGTCATCGATAACAGCAAGTGACAATCTTGCCATTACAACAACTTGATAAATTGACCAGGCTTCAAAATAAGTCAGTTTCACCTGCTACACAAAATAGACAGGCTTTCTGGTCTAAATCCCCAGGGTCAAACATTTCTGACAGAGATCTCAAAGCACATGAGCCACTAGGCACACCAGACAGGTCAGGCTTTTGAGGGAGAAAACATTTACAGTCCCGAGGAATGAAGGGTACAAAGGTGTGGAGTGGTGGCTTTCTCCTGCTCTTCAGGGCTGTATTTGACCTGGTCTTTTGTGGTGCTTTTAGCAAAAATCAATTCTCAGCATGCCCAAGCATCCTGTGTTAAATAACTCATTGCACCTCGCTGCCACGTGCAATGCTCACATCACTCATCAGGAAATGTAGTTTTCCTGAGGAGTTCTAGGGTGGTTTCATCTGAGTTTGGATTAAGATGTTGTGCAGTAAAATTGAATGGAATGGGCCATTTCCACGTGCAGTATTCTGTGTTTGGTATGTGGTGGGGAGATGCCTCTCTATGGATGTGCCCTGGTGGGCTTAGAGTCTATGGGATGATCTTGTTCTCTATCTTGCAGTGCTAGAGAGGACTGATTAGCACAGACGTCATCATCATCAGACATACTGTTATAGGTACTTTTGTTGGCTTTGGAACTTTTTCTGCTTTTTTTTTTAAGAAGAGAAATCAGAATTTTTCTTGAAAACTATTTCTTTTATTATTTTAGGGGATCAGTTATAATTATGCAAATAAATATTCATATACCTTTATGGACCTATGTCATTTCTTATTTCACTCTAACTATATCAAGTGAATGATTGCACTTCTCACCAAGAAACACAACTCCACTGGTAAGATTTCTAAGAGTCCTTCAGGCTTTGTTCTGATTTTACAGTCATTTTGTGAGGTTTGATATTTAGAAAGTGACAGCAATTTCTGTTCCATTTTAGACCAGGGAAAAGATTGCAATTTCATTTGTACATCTAAAAGATTGCTCTGTAACTCCAATCCAGTCATACCCAGCTTCCTTTAGAGGATATTGAGACAAATAGATACTTCCAGATCATGAGTCACGTGCCTGCTGCAGAATGTCTGAAGCCAAATCGGCACCTCAGGCTTATGCTAGCACAGCTGTGTAGATCTGGGCTTGAGAGAAGAGAAATCCCAGGCAGATTGAGCTACACTAACATTCATCCTACTGTTGATCTAGTTATCTCAGCAAACCCTGGTTTTTGTCCTAGCACAATAGGCAGCTGTGCTGTTAAAAAGGTGTGTTGCCCTTTTGAAGGAACTTTTTTCCTTGTGCTAAAAGTAGTGCACTCTTGGAGCTGGCTTTAAAATAACAATACAGCTTACTAAAAGGACATCACAAAACTGTAAGTAAGGGAAACCTTGATTCCTCCAGGCAGTGCTATTTTTTATGGCTTTTTTCTCTTTCTACTCTTTTTGGCTTTTGTTTCTGATATGAAGAGAACTGGTTTAATATGGAAAAAATGGATTAGAAGCATCTGGAGAAAGTAGCATTCAGCTTTTTCCATACCTGTAGTAAGTAGTATCTGCTCTTGTTGAATATTTGCATGAGAAATATAATATTTACATGGAGTACAATTGACGTTTCTTTCCATTTGCAAAGAAAAGTGTAACAATGATATTTTTTCATTAAAAATGCATCAGATATTTATGAGAAACATAAGAATTTGATAAACATCTGTGATAGCTTTCAAATAATTGATGTGAATGCTTATAATCTGTAAGAATTCAAAATCTTAATAGAAATATTAACATAAAATACTGTTCTCCACTTTGATCAGCTCTCAGAAAAAAACAATTTCAAATACATAACAGAAATATATTTCTAGCAGAAGTTTAATGTACAATAGCTGAAAACACTGAATTATCAGGGAACAGAAAAAATTCCAAAGGATTTGTGTAGTATAGGAGATGACCAATATACATTGTTTAAAACAATGAATAATTTGTAACAAATACATAAGCTGATTTTTTTCATTAGAACTCATCTTCAAAATATATGTGAACATTGAAACACAGAATGGGAAAAGACCTCAAGAGAGCAAAATGCCTCTTTATTTCATGGTAAATACACTTTGAACACACCTACTGGATATTTGTACAATCTATTCTTACAAAACTCCAGGGAAATATCTCTTGCAGCAATCCTTAAAGAGTCTATTCCCATGCCTCAGCCTGGTTTGGATTTTTCTTAATATTTAACTGGGACAATCAGAATTTTTAAACCAAATAAGATTCCTACAAATTCCTCTTTCGTTTTCTCTCCTTACTGGCTCTAGAAGAGCTGTTGATTTTCCTCTTTATACAAACCAGTTGTGAAATGGAAGGCTGTTACCATGTCTCCTATTAGCCTTTTCTTTCTTAGCCTGAATAGTTTCATATCCATCGGCCTTTCCCAGTAGGTTACATCTGTTCATCCTCTTATATTTCTTGATGCTTTATTCTTTATAGTAGTTTCTTTTTGTTTTTCTCAATATAAGCCATCCAAAACCAGAGGTAATCACTTACTGCCTTGGTATCAGCATGAGCTGAACTGGAATCATGACTGTGGTTTCTTCTGCCCAGTGCTCCTGTGTAATATGGTCTGGTGTGAGACCTTCCCTTTCTGCGACAGCATCCTTCTAATTTTAGCACATGCAGTTTATGGTGTGCTGTACTCACTGGTTCTCCTCCATGCAGTCAGGTTAGTCATTTGTACACTTGATTTTCTTTGGGCTTGTGCCTACTGAACTTCATCTTATGGATTTCAGAGTGACTTTCCACGTTTTCAATATGCTTTATTTTCAATCCTGTCTTCCAAAGAGCTTGCAATCTTGTCCAGCTTGCTTTTTACACTTTTGAAAAAAACCCAAACCAAATCAACTTTTTTCTGGTCAATTAAAATCACAAATAAAACCAAAGCCAGGCCAAATACCTGTGGTTTAATGCTTAAGAATTCTCTCTAGTTTGACCAGGAGTCAACTATTCTAACTGTAGTTTTGCATCTATTTGAGAATACATTTCCCTGGTTTGCTTATATGGTTGTTTTCTAACATTGAGGAACAGAAAATGGCCTAAGAGTTTGGTCTGACAGGAGGGTTGTGACCACAGACTCAATTGAGAGTTGGTGGCTTCTTTGGACTTTGGAGATTTGCTTTTGTGATATACTTGTTTCCGTTTAACGGTGCAAGGTCATCAGGACTTGCTTGTGTTTTTATAGCAGGTGTGGATCTGTTGCTAAAACCAGTGATTTTTTTCCCTTGGTTAAGTTTAGGTTCAGCTTGTCTTTGTGGGTCTGGTTTGGTTTTGTCTGATGGATTCTACAAATCCTAGAGAATAATACATTAAACAAAAAAAAAAAAAAAAAAAAAAAAGAAAAAGCAGGTGTACACTTAGCGAAAAATCAAAACAAGCAAACAAGCCAACACCCCCAAAATTTGAATTTGAGGACAGGAGACCTATCATAACTTTGAAACATATTAGGTAGATTTGCTGCTTACTATTAGAACATTTTACATCTATTGATGCTCCTAGCTGCTTTGACATGTGACACAAGGGCCCAACACACGTATGAGAGTTCACTGTGTCTCAGAAATAAAGCTTTCATATATTGAAAATGTATTATGTATTGCTGGTATTGTAAGAGTCTTCCATTTGTCTCAGAAAAACAAACTGGCAATTGAAAAGGATAAATTCATCTGCATGGACTTCAAATCATTATTCTCTTCTAATTGTCCTTTAAAAAATATTATTTTATTTTCTGAGGCTGGGGCATAAATACAGTTTTATCTACGGCTGGGACATTTTATGCAGGCAAGTTCAGCCCAGCTGCGCGAGAACATTTAGCAATGGATTTGCATAAATGAGCTTGCCTCCAGGCCCACTCTCTATCTCCACAGTCATTCTTCCTGCTTCTGCTCATTATCTCAAATTTTCAGCAAGTCTTTGAAATTCTACCAGGCATGGTCTAAAGGTCTTGTGGGATTGAAGGTTTCCTTGAGAAGTAAGAAATGTGGGAAGACGAAAAAAAGTTTTCTGGTATGCTGGAAAGCTGGGGAAGAACATGCAAAATCTGAAAGAGATGGTAGAGCTGGATCCCTTCAGGGCACGTGGAGACAGGGAGTGGGTGAGAGCAACTCTTCTCCTCTGCTGGGACTGTTTAAAAGCACCTCTCCTTTCCGTGCCCTTACAGCAATCCCTGAGCCATCTCTGTAAGCGTGGGCATGCCCGTTCTGAACAAAGCCAAAGCTGTACAGAAATGTCATCTCCGATGGCAGTCTGAGTGTCCTAACACAGTTACAGAGTCTGGCTCCAGGGGAGAGCTTGTTGGGTGCTCTCTTGAAGATCGTAGCCCTACACTATCTTGTACAGCAAGGGTGTGCTGCCTGGAGGGCTGCGTGCTGCAAGACAGAAAAAGTGCTGTGGGAACCTCTGGGAGCAGAGCAAGGGAATATGTTGAGAGGAGAGCATGCAAGGCAAGGAAAAGAAAGGCACTCACAGTGTAGGTATATACTGCAGATTCATTCTCACCATTTTTCCTGCAGGCTTTTATTAATTCTTTTAAATTCCACTGAAATTTAATACCCATATTGTTGTGGCCGAGTGACCTGTGGTACAAGAGACAGAGAGAGCTCTTGGTAAGACAGTCTCTGGTGCCAAAGACTTACCGGTTATGGTGAGGGAAAGAAGCTTCTCCCCAGAATGCCATGTTCAGTTATGGCAATGTACCCCAGTGCTGTTTCCCCGGTTGGCTCCTGGTGTTAGCCACCCCCTGTACTTAAGCCTGAGCTGTCACACGCTCGGGGTCATTTGCCTCTAGAACCCTTCACAAGTTGTAGCAGTAAACTGCTTTCTGTGGAACGCTGTGCAAGGACCCTTCTCAACTCCTTGCCGTCGGCTTAATATTACTGAAGCCATCCCTGCTTCTGTGTGTTCATGCATGTGAGCCACAGAACTGTAGGGGACTCAGTAATACTATATGGGGGACATTCACACTTGTGCACTGACTAGGTGTGTTGCAAAAGGAAGAGAAGTTGTTCATTTTATTTCTTCAAATGAATTTATTTTAAAAGCATTTGCCCACTTTACTTTAAATATAGAGGTCTATTAGTATCACACTGCCTGATGTCTATTACAAACATAACTGTCTATTAGCATTGCATTACATGATGTATATTTGTGGATGCATTTGTAAAAGTGTGTGCTTGTATATGCATCCATACAGATCTACGTGCCTCTCTCTCAACAGTCTCATAATACACACTGTATCATTATAAAGAGATTTTATACTTTTTTAGAAAAAAATTGTCATGTGAATCTAGGATTTTATTACTCCTCTTTAAAGTAAACAATGTGAAATAGATGTTTCCATTTCAGAGATATGCCTTGAAATCTGCAGAACTGAAGGGAGCAGGGAAGAAATTTCTCCTCCCAACTCCACTCTGCTTTAAAAGGTGTTACACTCTTAAAACTCTAAGGTGTCATGTGAAAGGAGTACACACAGACACACATCTACAAAGTCAATAGATCCTATATCAACAAGCCATGCTCTCCATAGGGTAGAGTGCGCATAAACCACGTATTAAATAACTGCAGGTAGCTAGGGTGAACAACGTATTTAAAAAATGATCCATAAAAAATTAAATTTCTATGGATCAGAAGAAATTTTCATTAAGATTTATTTTATAATCTCTAATTGTTGCGAAATCTACTTGTTTATATTCTCCAGCACAGAGGGATGTCATTTGTTGTGATCCAGTGGTACTGATTAGACCCTAATATGTTGGAAAAAAATGTGGTTTATGCCACTACGTAAATCAGAGACTTCTGCAGCAGCTGGAAACTAACACCTGAAGCCATCTGAGCTGCATGATTTTCTGTTGCTTGTAGGACTGATTCCTCTCCTCACAGTGGAAACACGAACACTCAATATGCATTGCACATCAAGTAATTTTCCTGTTTAGCTTCTCTAACTGTTGCATCACATTTTTAATTTTCCTCTCTTTGTAATTTAGTCTAAATAAGGGCTCTGGTATTAAATTAAGTTTTTTTTGAGAAAAAGAAGCCCTGCAAAATCAGGGGCATGCATTGCCCTCTGTCTAATCAATTCTATAACTTTTTTTTTATTAGCTTATCCCCTTGAATGAAATTATCATTTTCAAATGAGAGACATATTAAAGTCTAGATTGTTAAGCCTGCTAAATCTTGTCTCATAGCAGGACTGAGTGGGATTTTCATATATGCATTTGGCTCCTTGAGTTGTACTAATGCAAAGTGGGGTTTTTTTTCTCTAAAGTATTTTTTTTTCTCTAAGTATTTTCCTGAAAGGCCCTTATGAATGATGCAGACAAAGATTTTTTTTTTTTTTAGTCTCTTTTTGCTGTAAGTAAAGGCTACCTACAGCTGGACACAGCTGTGAGAACAGGCATTTATACCATACTGAGAATAGAAACCTGTCCCTATGGGATAATTCTTTCCAAGGCTCCTGTGATGAGGAGAGCTTGTGAGGCCCAGGAAAGCAAGCACAGAAAACATTAATGTGCGTGAAATTACCAGGTAAAGCAGAGACATCAATCACTGTTCTATTTCTCGTAAGGCTTCTCAGATGCGGTAACTCAGAAGCATCCCTTGATGTTTATATGAATCCAAACCATCATTGCTGATACAGAGCTATACACATGAATTACTATCAGTAATATTTTATTCTTTGTAAAATGTAATAGTACGGAATTTAATTAGCTCATTGTCTTATATGGACTGTTTTTCTTCTTTCTTAATTTTTGCAAGTTCGTGACTGACACCCTGTCTAGGGCATGGGGAAATCCGGTCTCAGGGTGAGGTCTGCTCACTTTACAGAGAGATGCTGATGAGAATTTTCTGGTAAAGCAGGGTAGAGAAAAACAGATGAATGTCATGAGAGCTTTGTTCACAATATCATTAAAGATGTAATTGTTCTATAATTGATGATCTTTGGTCCTTGCAAAACTGAGTGCAGAGGAAAAGAGCATTATGGGAACACAATGAATGGTCTCCATAAACACAGAGGAACTACATAAGTGGAAAAGCTTACAAAATGCCCCTGTAACTGTACAGGTTATGCCCAGGTGTTACTGAGCTTCAAAGAGGAGATGGATTCATCTGGATAGTATCACAGAGAGATTTTTTCAAGCAATTCTTTGCATCCTGTTTTAAATGAGAGTGGATTATCCTCTTCTTTTTCTCCGTAGCAAAATATTTTTGTTCTCAGTCTTTAAATATCTGAATTTTTCATAACCCTCCATGGATCTTATTTTCACTGAAGCCCAATACTAGGACCTGTTACTATCTCCAATACTTTCTGCCTTGAAAAGCACAGTTAAGAAAACCCCAGGCAATGTGCTTAATGCTCCCCAACGACTCAGTGACTGAGTCAGGTGAATGATTCCTTACAGGTATGCATGTATGTGACCTTTCCCCACACAACATTTGTGTCATGGACTGGACTCACAGTTTTTGGTTTTGTTTTTGGTTTTGTTTCCACAGTGACACATTTTTGCCTTTGGTGTTTTACCACAGCTGCTGGGTGATGAGAAAAATAAATCCACCTGGCTGAGCTATTCACCAGCTTTTTTTGTGCCGCTCTTTAATGTGGGGCAGCTGTGCTGCCTTATTCTCTGCAGCTGACTGTCCTTCTCTGCCCACCTTATAAAACATGGAAAAATCACCCTTCCCCCATCCAGCTGCCTGGCTGAGAAAATGCTTTAAAGGGCAAAATTACAGCTCCGTCTAGCAGTGATTCACAGAAGAACTTAAGCTTTGATTTATAATTAGAGCTCTGAAAACCTTTCATTGCAAAGCTGGGAAGAGCTAGGGAAAAAGCTGTCCTCACCTGTTTTCTACCTCACTTCATTATAAATCTGGTTCATGTCTGTTCTCTGCCTCTGTGTTTGCCAAGGTTTTGATGGTGCTGGTATGAAACAGTTTCAAAGGGAAATTTTAAGGCAAAAGGAAACAGGAAATATCTTCTTTCCCCATATTTCAGGACAGGGAGTTTTGCTTCCTTTGAAATTATTGGGATGTTGACTTTCTGTGTGACTTTGAAATAGGGCAAAGTTTGTTCTCACTTTTGACTTCTCCCCTCCTTTTCTCACTCCCTCTTCTGCAATAACAACAAATGTTATTTCTCCATTTCACAACCTTGGTGACTTTGGGAGTTTCACGTGCACATGGGCTGGATGACAGTCTGTTCACAAGATGATCATCTGTGCTTTTGCTCATGAGATGCTCTTTTGCAGAACATGATACTTCTACCCAGACCAGGAGAGAAGAAATCCCACTGCAGTGAAAACACTTGAATTCCCTCTTGGCTTCACTCCCTTGAAAGACAGAGTCCACCCAAAAGTAAAAGCCCACATGTTGAGGATACTTTTTTTTTAAATAAAAGGATGATCATGAGTCTCTCCCTATGAATTTTTGTACATCTTGATATTTGTTTTCTGTTTTTCTCCTCATGGTCTCTGACACTTCCTCTCTTCCTTTTCTCTTGCTCTCTCCTTATGGTAGCCCTGCCCCAAAATAAGTCTTAGGCTCCTCAATATGGCTTTTCTCCTCTGAAAAAAATAATCTCTTCTCAAATCTCATGTAAAAAATGGTTGCAGAAACGTGTAATCTCTCTACATCCAGAGGTAGAAGCTGTGAGGAGAACCTTGGATTTGAAAGGAAATGAATGCATTACTTCTTTGTCAGTTTGAATCAGTGATGCTGTCTATGCCTGCATGCCTATCTAAAGCTTGCTGTCAATCTCTGAACCCCCTGAATCTGTACTTGTAGCATAAACTGTGTGCATGCCACGCACTTTGTCAAGCCTCTGCCCGAGAGCTGATTTTCTAGTGCTAGCACTGATCCTGTACCATGGTGTCATGTACAATGCTCAGCTCAGCTAATCCTGTTGAGAAGGAAAAGAATTCTACACAGCTAGTATAACTCCTACCAAGTTTTTCTTACTGCTTCTAGCAATTAAGTCTGAAGTTTTCGAGGGTAATGTTTGTGATTAATACACACACATAAAATGTATCGTCTCTTCTGCTAGTAGTTGAATTTCTTTTTTTTCCTTTTATTTTTTTTTAGTTATATCGTGTCACTGGATGTCATGGGTAATATTCAGGTGTGATAGGGTATTTCTTTAGTTGAGTACTTTGAGAAGCTTAAGAGGGCAGCAGTTTCTCATTTTCTCAGTCATGTTCCATGCATAGTTATACTGGAATAATAAGAATGAGTGATGTGATTTTGATCATTTATCCAAGACCTCATGGCACATGGAAACAAAATTTTGCAAGTAGGTACTGTATTTTGAGTCAGTTTTCAGTATGCAGGTGACAAGAAAATATTTTTCAGTAGCTTTAATTAGAGATGGAATAAAAATTAGCCAGAAAACCTTGTGCGCATATAAAACTGGACAACAAAACCAAGGAAAGAATGAGGAGGAAAATGCTTCCTGTGAAGTCATCGAGCATAGGTGGCACCTACAGCTAAGACATCATTACTGCAGTATAATGTTATGTTAAGACTCTGGACATCAGTGGTCAAATATTCCAAACCTAAAACTCAGGGATAATGTTGCCTGCAAATACTGGGGTTAATCCTTTTATGAACAGGAAAGTGGATTACACTGACAGTAGGGCAAACTTGTTGTGACTTCTAGGGACAAGCAGTGAGGACAGAAGGATCCAGTAGTTTTCAGAGTACAGTAGATGGGATATTACAAGGTCTGAGAACTGTGACAGATCTAGAAGGCTTGGAAGAGGAAGAGGGGGACTTCTTTGTGTCCCTACCATCATGCTGATAATGGTACTGGACATGGCAGTGTTTGTTAGCCTTCCTTTGAAATCAGGGATGCAGATTTCCAAGGGGTAAGTTGGGGATTCATAGTTTTGCTCTCCAGGTGGAAACACTGAGCGTGATGTAATCAATCACATGACAGGCGTATTAGGTTTATTAACTTGTTCCCAAATGTGATCACCAATGGACAAAGTAGAACATAGTGATAAAGTGGACTTGATTGGCTGGGCATAAAATACATGCAAATAGACCATTAAAATATTTTCCTCTGGCTAAATGTGTGCAACATTTTTATACCAGATAAACACTCTACATAAAATGCAAATGTCAACTTCCATGCCCTACAAAAGTAAAACAACATCCAACTCACTGCTTGGCACATGGAACTTTTCATAAATGTCCATAAGGATTTTGATTTGTGGTTTGTCTTCCCAGAAGCTGGAAAATGAAGGCATGCCCAGTAGCTGAAATAAAAAAAAGTGTTCTCTATGAAACCTTCTGTCTCTCCTTCAGTTCTACCAGAGTCTCATGAATAGATTTTGAAGGTTGAAATTTGACTACCTGATTCTTCAAGAAAGATCTAAATGGGAAGGTTGTTTTGATAGTTTAGAATGAAAGAAAAAAAAAAGGAGATTGGCCTTGTCTGGGAAGGAGATGGGAAGGCTGTAGCAGATTATCAGTAGCTCAATGGCATCATCAATCATCATCATCGCCATCATCATCTTCACAAAAAACCTTTATCACCTCTTCACTCTACCTTTCCACTGAATTACTGAAACCGCTCACTATGTATTGACTACTAGTTCTTCAACTTCTAATTTAACTGTCCTCATAGTCTGGTGTAAACCAAATATTATGAATACTGGTATCCCACATCTTTTAGAATATGTAACCCTTCAGCATCCAGAAGTAAACTCCTTGTATACTGTTTACCCTGACAACATCAAAAGATGGATGTAGAGTTAGGTTTCACAAAGGCTTCAACTTGAGTGATGAGCATATTAAAATACCTAAACCCCTGCCCAATAAAACTGAACCAGTAAAAAGTTAATTTTATACTTTCTAACAAACCTGAGCAATAGGTAGGTTTAGGGGAAAACAGTGGATAAGAGGAGGCTTTAATGAAGGCAAAAATCAATTCCCGGTGACACTGTTTGGAACAGACTGCATTGCCGTCACTGTCAACTGTCACAGCAAAGAATGTCCTACGAGCTGTAACATCTCCCATGTGCATATCACTAATTATCTGCAGCAGGGAAGCATGTTCAAATTTTAACTACACAAAATAACAAACCAAGCGTATGGATTATGACACGAGACAAATTTTAATGTCCTGAAATCATACATAAAGTGTTGGTAATAGTGGCATTCCCCAGCCTACAAAAAGAACAAGGTGAGTGTTTTACAGTGTTAATGCTTATGATTTCCAGGTATCCCTTTACCGCAGCTCCTTGAACTAACCGCAAAGTCTGGGCATCACTGGTGTTCCACTTAAGGGTATAAACAGTGCATAGGTTTTCAGCATGTGAGTGGATTCCTAATGAAGTGTGCTCCATGGGAAACAGATATAATTAAATGCCACTTGCATATGAGGGAAGAGAAGAATTAAGGGATGAAATGGCTTGTCCAAACTCAAACTGATATGTAAGAAAAGCTGGTAGATACACCAAAAATCCCCCTATGCTTTTTTTCTACAGTCACAGAATCGCAGGGTGGTTGAACTTGGAAGAGACCTTTGGAGGTCATCTGTGTAAGCCCCTCCTGCTCAAGCAGGGCCACCCACAGCAGGCTCCTTAGGACCTTGTCCAGATGGCTTTTCAGTATCTCCAGGGATGGACACTACAATCTCTCTGAGAAACCCATGGCAATGCTCAGTTACTCCTACAGTACAAAAGGTTTTCCTTATGTTCAGATGGATCTTCCTTCTGTCCTACCTATTATTTTTTTCCATTCACCTGTTGGCGGGACAAGTGCCAGATAGACTGATAAACACTGTGGCTCTTTGGTATCTTCACAAAATAGGGTAAATGCAGGGGCTAGTTGTCCATTTCCCCCATGGGAGGAAGGTGACCTGATAGTTCTCCACCAGTAAGGCAAGTGAAGACATGCAACAGGAGATTTTATAATCATAAGTTATAAAATCTTCATCTACTTCCCACTCTACTGTCTGCTGTTAATCAAGGCCTGACCAATATAAAGAAAATCTGTGCTTCTATACTGTATATATCTTAATTAAGTGAGCAGGTCTCTAGGCACCTTTTCCTTCTCATCAACAGAATTTCATTTTATTTTTCAGTCATTATTCCTAAAATCACATTGCTTTTTCTTGATGCATCACTGCAAATCTTTTAAACCTATTAACATCACAGCTCTTATTGCCTCTCACCTTGACTGGTGTCATTTTTGTTGGTGCTTTTGTCTTGGTCCATATCAGGAATGCAACATGCTGCTGTGGGAATCGTCTTAATTGTTCCTTAACACTTCTTTGTGAATTTCTTCCTGTTGTTCGGTGGCATAATTTTGTGGTATATCTGAGATACCAAGACAGAGGGATAAGGGGAACAGGAATCTGGTGGAATATTTAGAGTAGCAAAACACTCAGACTCTGCCTTCTGACTCTCCAGAGTATGGTCCTGCTCAAATGCCATCTCTCACTCTTTTCTTGCTTGAGCTCTACTATTTACTCATTGCTTTACACCTTATTTCCTGAAGTCAGCCTCTGTTCTCTGGTGTACATAATGAAAATGATTACCTCTCAAATCTATTAAAAAAAAAATTACTTTTATGATACATTCTGTCATCTCTTTGCTTGTTTCTCCCCTTTACTTCCCCCATCTTTTTTCTCAGTGATAACTCAGTTGGTGAGAGCACCCTGAAGGGATGCATAAAATGGCTTTCAAGAACTCCACCTAGTGAAAGCATTCTGTTAATATCTGGATTTGGCTTTAGATGTACTTGATCCCAGCAGGAGTCAGTGGGAGGAGAGAGACAAATGAAACAAGTTTCTTTGCTGTTCCTGAGCTGGGAAAGCTATAGAAAATCTCTTTGTTCAACTGGGGGGAAAATTCCTATATGGCAGGGAAAACATGGGAATATCATGCCATGCTCTACAGTAACCATGCAGGCATGGCGATTTTAGTGTTTAGAGGGGAGTGAGAACATGTTCTAAAATTGTTTATGGGGACTGAGAGAGGAATGTGGAGGTAGTTTGACTCTTAACTGTTTAATGTATTGTAGCATGAACTGTACACCAGAAGTGAGCTGATCTATAGACCTGAGGGAAGTTCCTTGTTGGAGACAAAGAGGAATACCAATGGCTGGAGATCAATTTTTAACAGTGATCTCCCCTCTGGAGACAGTGTCAAAAGAAGTTGGTGATTAGGACTTATTTTTGTGAAAAACTGAATAGATGAGATAACCACTTGCCAACAGGAAGAGGAAGGACGAGACTGAGGTACAGTATGTTTTCTGTCCTCATTGGGTCAATCAAAATTTGATACCTCAGTTTCCTCCTTTTATTAAAACTACAATAGTGAGCTTTCCTTTACACTTTGAAGAACAAGATCAGATTAAAAGAGCTATTATTTTTGTTAGGCATTCATAAGATAGGGTTCTTCAAATATATTTTCATGCACATTTCTTTTATTAGTTCTCTTTTTTCATATTTTTTTCTTAAGTATCTTTTCCTCTTATCCCTTTTGTTCCTCCTAAGGTCTTAGATGGCAGAATTTTTCATTACATTCCCTGCTTTTTTAATCTCTTTGTCTCCATTTATGTAAATTTGGCATGTGAACATGGAGTTATGAAAATCCTTGGAGCCTGCTTTAAAGTCTCATGAAGGTCTAATTAAATATTACACACTGGGAAAGACATGTTTTCCAATGTATGTGAAAAAATTAAATTGATTGACATGAGCACTAGGTCTCAAATCTAATATTTCCTGACGTAATAAATTCCTGGTTAACTCAAATTTCAAAGTGGCTTCCTCTCTGTTGCACATGGAGGCGTGTGACTCCATAACTGCTCCATTTCCTGTTTGTTTTGTTTGTTACCAGTGTGAAGACCAAACCTAAATACAAAGCACTTTACCTCTCTCCTGTCCCAGCTTGTTCAGTGATTGTTGTTTTTATTATCATTATTACTACTATTGTAATTTTCTTGCATATTTAGTCTCTGTTTTTCTTCTGCTGCTGTGTAAAGGCAATGAGCAGTGAATGCAGAGAAGGCCTCTAAGTGAGATTATCCCTTTATCACAACAAAAGTAAATCTCCTAAATATAACTGAAAATCCACCATCAGCTGAGATCATCCATCAAACATGACAGCAATGGAGAAAAAATGAATTCTGTCTCTACTTGCTTAATTCAAACAATCTGATGTAAAAATGTTTTTTGTCCCTTCATTACCATCCCAGAAAAACTCTGATTTTGCTGGAACTAAGAGTCTACATTTTTACTGTTAAATATAATCTCCAGAGGCCATGTTTTGGCCTGAAGTGCAATGGCACAAACTGCCTGCATCCATGCTTCATAACACCTGGTTCTGGATGAAGTCACGTTTTGGCTCTGGAGGGATCAAAACTACCTGGAATAGTGTTGGAAGATTTTTTACAGAGATGGGAACAAAAACTGTTTAGAGTAAGTACAGGAGAAAGTCCCTGGTACTCTCTGTCTCCTGAGTTGTGTGCTCCCTCCTTGGTTTTTGTCCCCTAGCCCCATGCCTCTGTCATTCTGAAGAGTTCTAGTGAGTGAAACCCATCTCAGGGCACCACTTAGAGAGGATTATTTCATGACATTTGGATGGCTACATATTTTCCCTAGCCCTCTTAACTTTGGGGATTTAGAGTCTCAGAGGAGATTTTGTCAGTGCTTGTATGCATGCTTACTCCAAAAAAATCTGAGGACTTCTCTCAATAGAATGCTCTGCCTCAGAGCTCACTGATAAGTGCAATAGCTGGTTGTTTGGACAGCCAAGGAGATCTGGGTGGAGGAAACAAGTGCTGTAGCCTGAAAAAATTACTCTGCAGGAAATGTACCCTCTCCTGCCCCAATTAAATTCCTCATCACCTTTTCAGTGTCAAATGGGGAGGTTGAAAGAAAGTTTAGATATGTTCAGGCATTTGTCTTCGTTCAAATCTCCCACTGAAGGTGTGGGAATGGTGCTGTGGAGGGAAGCCTTGCAGGCTGCTCATGAGCCATGATGAGGAGAATTCTCCTCCCACCTCTGGACAGGTGTCTCTGTGCTGTGTGCTGCAGGTATGTGCTGCCATGTAGTCTGCAGAATAAGCATTCTATGATTTTTAGAATTGGATAAATATTGTTGGCACTTTATGAGAAACTAAGACTATTTTAACTAAACTGCTGAACTTGGGGTCTTAATAAGTAATTAAATTTATGCATAACATTAATTTTCATGCTCTTGCAAGCTTCTCTCTCACCCCTAATCTGCAAGGCATCTTCAGGCAGTCGTGTTTCACACTGGAGAGGCCTGCATAGCAGTATTGGCTGAAAAAATTATGACATTAAGTTTATGGTCCTTAAGATCAAATCTCTCAACAAACATTATAAAAATCCTGCTCATCAATAATAAAATGACTTGGGTTTAGAAGTCTGGAAGATGAAGATAATATACGGGAGAGGGAAGGAGAGAATTCATAGAAATTATGAGGCTAAGTTCTGCTTGCAAAGACTGCACAAAGATAAATTACCATGTAAAGGATTTCCAGAAGAGTAGGTCTGCTATTCTAATATTCCAAATCAGTCAGTCTTTACACTGTCAGTGTTAGAGTTTATGAACAAACAGAAGAGACCAGACTGTAGCAGCTAGAAAGATGTGTTTTTACTTTCCTTCAGTTTTCAGACACAGAAGGGGCTCTCAAGGAACCCTTGAATTAGGATTTTTGCCACAGAAAAGTCACAGTTGCTTTGTGAATTGGTATTTGTGGTCAATGTTGTATGAACTTTAAAGCAGATTTACATAGCACAGTTCATTTTTCTGGAAGCAAGGCATTGTTAATTTGTGACAGTAGAAGAGAACTCGAAACACTCATTGAAGCTGCAAAGGAGCCCACTAGAAAGCTCATATAACGTTTTTACAGTGGGAAAGAGCACGCATCTGTGCAGAATCATAGTGGACAGGTGTAAAAAACCTGAGGACCCTCCCCTTCCATGGCAGGTTCACACTGCTTTTTCTATCATGATGGAAAAATCTGGCCAGAGTTTGGGTTTAGTTGTCTGAACCTGCTTGAGATCTGTAAAACATACTATGTGTTTAAAATTTTGTCAGTATGGTATTCCAAGTAAGAAAGTGCCAGCCTTTTGCTTCTTTGCATCTGACAGAAAGTTTTTCAATGGGGGATTTCAGTTCTTTGCCTATTGGTCCCTCTGGGCCTGGAAACATTTTGGGCATAATGGATGTGATGGCTAGTTTGAAAATCTTGTGAAATCTAGTGATGGCAAAAGATTCAGTTTCATAGATCTCATGTTTAATCTGTCAGCTTGGCTTTCCTTTATTCGTAACAAGTTTCAAATATTGTGTATTCAGAATGCCAAAGGTAAAACTCTCAGATGAGAGTGATTTCCTTCTTTTTCAAGCAATAGCAGATCTATTAACATCATCAGGAGGCACCATCTTGAATTAACTCAGAATATTACCGCACTTTGTTTATTGTTATTACTTTTATTAAGCTGGAAACCTCAAGGTAAAGACAAATTTCCATAATACTATGAGGAAAACCCATGCTATACAGGAACATGCACATAAATAAATAGAAAAACATTGGTTCACTTTTCAGAGGGGGATCTGAAGCATGTATAAAAAAATGTACAAAATCTCAAGCAGGAATTGGGCAGTGTAGAGCTGGAAAGCAAACCTGTATTCTAAGTCTTATACCTCCATCCTAACTATAAAAATAGATTTCCAGCCTCAGTCAGGTAGCTTCATACATTTGAAGGGATAATGCCAAGGGAAAAGCATTCTCATGTATTTCTTACCTTGCTGAAAATACACAGTGCAGCTAATGCATTTCCAATTGCAATTGATTTCACTGAGCCCTGATTGAAATCCAGTAACTCCTTGTGGCTCCAGTACACTTTGGGATGTTTTCTGAACTGTCTGTGGCAGGCAAAACCTTGTCATTTCCATCTGTGGCTGGCTTGTCACAACTTTTACACTTCATGAGAGAGTCTCATTTTCATTGCTAGACATGTTTTGAAAGTGCCTTCTCATACTGAAAGCTGAGGCCCGTAATGGACTTCATTAAGGTAGAACTGTTTTCTCCTAAGAGGCTTCAAAGCATTTTTCTCTGTACTTCATGCTGCTTTATCTGGCAGACAGGCATGTCCTTATATGAGAGGGCATTCTATAGATAGATATTTGATACTCAAAAAAATTTTAAATAAAATATCAAGTAAAATACAGCTTTCTAAACTATAGTCTGCCTGTCACTTCTCTTAGTCCATTAGCTCTGAAAGGTACAGAAAAATGAGTCTTCTTTTACTCCTTCCTTGTAAGCAAGTGCTATTTTTGAAGTTTATTTTAAAATCATATCAACAGGGAAGGGATTTTTAGATTATTTCCCCTCTGCTTCTCCTTCCCCCCTCTAAAGCATAGTATTTTTTAATGGTTTTATCCTTAGATTTTAGAGACATAAATGAACTTCATCTGAACTTCCAAGATATCCAGATCTCCTTATGAGGCTGAACTTTACAGCTTGATGATGCCTTCCTCAAACCTCCATCTCCATCTTTGTGCAGCAGAGATGATTCCAACTTTTGTGGCTCAGTGCCAAACCATGAGGAAATACAGTAAGGAGGTGCTGAACACGTAGGGCTGGTAAAATGTGGAATTACTCTGTTACCAGCAAAATGAAAGCCCAGAAAAGCTGGAGGCAATAGAGGTTCACTTATAACTGCAGTCCAGATGCAGGTGTTCATAATTGTGTCGCTTTTCCTGCCATCCCACCAAAATGTTGCTGCATAGAGACAGTTTCGTCTTGCTATTCCTGACTGCAGTACAACAACCAATTAAGTTTTTACAGATAACTAACAGGGCTATGAATTCACAACTAAAATCACAGGGCACAGGATCTCTTCCTGAAAATGAACTTCTCCCTCAGTGATCAAGACAGCCCTAGACATGCCTGGATATGCAGAGAAGAAAGGATGACAATGGACTAGGGAAATTCTTAAATAAAAAGGATCTTTCTTTCAGTGATTAAAACAAGTTAATAATCCAAAGACTTTTCTTTATTTGGCATGCTGATGTGACTCTTTTAGATAGGCAACTTAATCCATTACTGCCTGAGAAAAAAGTTAACCCTGTTGATTGTTTCACACATCCTACTCAGGACCAGCAACCTGTAGACAGTGGATCACTTTTTCACGATGGTCTCATCTGTTCATCCATCTGACTTCTCGGTATGGAGGGCTTTAACAGCACTATGCTAGTGTCCCAAATGTGTGGGAATAAGTGAGGCTGTGCCCTAACTATCGGTTCATCCTCTTACAGGGTCTCAGAAGGTGAATATTTGGAGAATTCTTTCTGCCACCCATAAAAAATTAGCAGCAAATGCAAGTGAATGCATGCTAGTTCACAGGTAGAAGAAAGGGATGGACAATTGAGGTTTATGGTGGTATGGAAGGAGGCTTGAGACAAGTATGTGCCGTTTTCTGTTGTGGAGACCTCTTCCTGGATATAATATTTGCCTTATTAAAGGAGATAACTGTTTTTTCAGATGCCTTCATCTGTGACCACCAGTTTTGCTACTACCATTTCAAACAAGGTCAGTCTTCTGCTTGCTCTGACTCAGCTACTGTCTCCCTCCAGCTTGCTCAGCCATCATTAACAGTAGTCAATGAAGGGAAGAGCTGTCACAGTTGTGATTGAAGAGAATGACATGGGTACTGCTCAGTCTTTGGAAGCCTAGCTTTAGTGAGACTCATGCAGAGACTGCTGCTCGTTGCTCAGTCAGATGCTCTCTTCCTTGTCACTAATTCCCTACCCTAATATCATGGCACACTGAGAAAAAATTGAGGTTTTGTGCTGTTTGAACATTATGTTGCTTTGGCCATTAAACAGCTCCTGCAGAATACATTTCTCTTTTCCCTGCCTTTGTATACAGTCACACATACAAAGAACACACTGCATACCAAGCTACAGGCTTTTCAGCCTGCAGTGCTGAAATCACCCACTCCCACTTCTAGCTTTGCAAAGAGTAGCTAGCTGTTCAAAATAATTGACTAAATAAAAGAGGGAAAGAACTAAGCTGTCCGCTTGTAAAGTATAGGTCTATGACTGAAGGCATCTGAGTTCAGCTCCCAGCTTCCCATTTTCCAAGGTGAGGCTCTCTTCGTGGATTATACTGAGCAAGCTGACACTATGTGACGTGGTCCATGCCTTAATTGTGTCTCCCCTGATGGCGGAGACTTTTTAAGGTCTTTGCCAGGAGTCAGAGACAAACAGGACTTTTGGCCTTCTCTTCTGAAGTTGTTTATTAAGTCTTATCAGAAAAGTACAAGCCACTGACGTGACCCAGACATAGCATGAAGCAGAGAATGCAGCAAAAGCTGAATTATCAAGATTGCACAGCCTTCTGAAAGGTAAATTATCCAATGAAAACTTCAAACACAAGGTATTTTCACTTTTCTACCAATGTCTAATAATTCATCTGGTCACGCAGGCAGGAACTGCGGAATTCTTTATCCAGTCATCCCAGACTACTTCTACCGCAGAATATGGAGTATATGAAGAAGAAGAAGAAGGTCTGGAGAACAACAACAATCCTCCATTTTGATGTTTCTTGCTTTTATCTATTTACTATATTAATAAACCCAAAACCTCTAAAATTTTCACCCTGTGTCAATCTTACATATTCTATCACCTAATTCACACCATTGTAGATTCTAATTCTTCCCAGAGGGTAGGCAATTTTCTTCATGGATGAAGGTCAAAAACAGTGTTGTTCAGGGGGATAGAACCCTTCAAAACAGACAGAGAAGTATTCTCTCTATTCTGGTTTCCCACATCTCCCCCTCCTCTTTGAACCAAAACCACTTCCTTGACAGCTTTGTCCGTGGCTCATCTAGCAAGGTGAAGTATACATGGCACAAATACTAAAAGAATTACAACAACAATCAACACATACAAACCTATCTTCAAAAGTTTTCTCCATAAGGGTGTAAGGTCAAACCAACTGAACACATCGTTCAACAAAGATCCACTTTCTTCTCCAAGTTTAGCTATTCCATTCTCTAATTGCCGTATACTTTCATGAATTAATTTCGAATGATCCGACAAATTCATACAACACATACCTTCAAATTCTTCACATCCATGTCCATGCACTAATAGAAGATAATCAATTGCTGCTTGGTTTTGCAGAGTTGCTTGTCTCACACTCTGAACATCAGTTAATGTATCGCTCAGTGCAAGAGAGACAGTATGAGAGTTCTTACTTAGCCAACAGCCTAATTGATCCAATTGTCTCAAGGCTGCTCCTGCAGCAGCACCAGGTAAAAGGAGAGCTGCAGTAAACCTTTGTCCAAAATTCCAAGCTCCAATCAGATGTATATTGCTCAACAAATCTTTTTTCCCTATGCTGATGTTCTTTTATCATTTTTGCGTTAGGTATTATCAAGGAAAGCTTCCCAAAACTGCATGGACCACCTTTGATATTTTAGGGGATTGCAGGCCAAATTCTGTCCCCACAAATGAGAAACATCCCTCGTGGCAATTGCAATGGAACCTGGTTGGACGGTGTGTTCATTTTTACTGTTGAATTGCACCAAGATGTTGCATTTCTATATATTTTGTAATTTGGAGTAACATCTGTTATTTTGTCTCTATTTTGTTTCAACCCTGGAGAACTGAATATGACACAAAACTCCATCTTTACTGAACCAAGAATTTCCAATTTTTAAGGTTCATAAGGAGCCTCAGGAAGGGATTTGGTCCAAACATCCCAACTTTCCACTGGATTCGAACCGAATTGTGAAAGTTTTAGATTAGCATGTTTGGAAGGTGGCCATTTGTCTGCTGGTAAGCCAATCAAACATGTTGAGAATGGTTTCTTTGGTCTAGACAAATGGTGTCTAGGCCTGATGCATTGGCCAGAGTCTCCCAGACATTTTCTTTTGGTTGTTTCACTGGCAAAGCTGCATTGCTTAAGGCAGTCAGTGAGATAATAAGGCACAAGTATAATACCTGATTGAGCTTCATGCTCAACAGCTTTATCTCACACAGAAATCTCTGATCTGCAACACAACTTGTACCACACTCTTACATATAAAATTTACACCATTAACTTTCCCACACTTTTGCATAAGACTTAGTCCACAGTTCTTGCACAGAAAGATAACTGATGTCTGTGACATCAACAGCAGTATTGACACTGATTTATGTCTGCGTGCTCGCCTCCTTGTTCCCAGAGTCGATTCCTACTTGTTTCTGAACTTGATAATGTTTCACGTTTTTTGCTGGAATCCACTTTGGTCCTGCACCTGTTGAGACACAGGCATACCCTTTGCCACAAGTTATTAGTTGAAATGGACCCTCGATCTTTCCGGTCTATAAATCTTTGATCAGGACTAAAGGATTTTCCCTCAATTTTGCCTGAGTACTATTTGAAAAATGCCTGATAATTGGTGGAGTAGGTTCTGCAAAGGAGCTATTCAAGAAATTTAAAACATACAAAGCTTTGTTCAACTGCATCTGAGGCGTAGCCTCTGCTTCCCCCCTTTTCTGTTTATCCAAAAGGGATTTTAAGGTGTGGTGTGTTCTTTCAATGACGGCTTGGCCCGTAGAAGAATTAGGAATGTTAAATATGTGATGAACACCCCAATTTTTCAGAAATGTGTCAAGGGTTCGTCCTCTGTAAGCTGGATCATTGTCTGTTTTAATTTCTTGAGGAATGCCCAATGATGCAAATGCTTGCAAAAAAATGCCAACATGCATGTTTTGCTGTTTCACCTATGTGCAGGGAAGCAAAGACTGCACCTGAAAAGGTGTCCACAGACACATGAACATTTTTAAATCTCCCAAAAGGTGGATATTTTGTGATATGTGTCTGTCATAATTGCAGGCTTTGCAATCCTGTTGAGGTACTATGCATGGGGTTTTTATCTTCTTTAAATGAGCTGTTGTTCTTTAGCACAGTGCAGCCCTGCCTGTGTTGTCAGCCATGCTTGAAATTATTAGAAAAGCTGGACTGATGTAGTCTGCATGGAGGGCATCCAGGCCTGGACTAATGTGGGCTGTGATGTTCAAGGCTCTGTCAACACAACAGTTTACATACAGCTAATTAGGGTATGCCCAAAATACAACTTCCTTGCTCGGGGTTTCTATCCTTTCTACATCTCTAGGGAAGACATGTATTCCAAATTCTGAAACAATATGAATTAGGGATTTAAATATCTGGACTGATTTCTAGAGATGATGTGTAATCCTGTGTCTCATTGACTTAACTGTGGACATTCAGCAAAACCAGAAAATTAAACCAGGCCACTTAGTTTCAATTTTACATTTTTAGGCTTACCTTCCCCAGCAATGATGAAGAGGCACTTCATCTAAGTCTGTGAGTGTTTGAGGTACTGAAAGATCTGTATCTCAACTCTAGCTATAGAGACCTCACTATTGATTTATTGATATTATTTATATTACAAATTACTTTCTTCCTTAGTATCATGGAGATAGTAGATCCTTTCCACTCAAACAGTAGGTGAATCTCAACGACCAAACTTTGTCCTCAGTTTCCCTGCTGGAAGTCAGTAGAAACTATATTAAAGTTGCCAGAGTTTTTCCGACTTTATCTTAAGGCAAATGGGAACAGAATGTGGTTTTCTGCTGCCTAAGTGGAAAATTATGTACTTTAAACAGGGCAGTTTAAGGGAACAGGTAGGCTAATGCTGACAAGTAATTTTTATATCACACCTAGTAATATGCTTCACACTTTTACACTTAAAATGAAACATATGACCCCAGAACAGTGGAACCACTTGTCCATGTGGGATATAATAACTTTAGAGGTGACAATGGAACAATGGAATCCAGGCCAAAGTTGAGAAAATTATTATTTCAAATAAGACTTTAAAGTTACCTTTTAAAATATCTTTGGTTTAAATGACCAGGATCAGGCAGTCCATCTCATTTTATCTGGTGTAGTAGGGACAGCATAAATTTACATTTGAAGTTCTTACAGAAAATGGTTCCTGTTTCTTTTTTTCCTTTACTGTTGAGTGTGTTGCTGTCCAGTGCAGGAACACCCCTGATTTAGGAAAGTGGTTGGGTTATTTTGAATTATGGGACACAGATGAGAAATTACAGGTAGGCTCTTTGGGTTTATGAGGGTGAGAAGCAGTCCTGTGTGATATGACCCCCTGCCACTATCCCCCAAAACATTTTGCATAAAGTCTGCAGTGCAACTCTTGTTCTGCTTTCTCAGGAAAGCTTTCCTCAAGTGGCTTTCCCATGAAGAAGGTTTTAACAGCTATCATGGTTATTATGTAATTATATCTAATTATGTAATAGAGTAGAAAATCTAGAAAGAATCAGAATAGAAATTCTATCTAATTCTATCTGTTCTAGACAGGAAAATAATAGAAATGCTTAAGAGTATTTCATCTGACCAAGGATGTTAAAGGCAACAAGAGAAGCTTCTATAGGCATGTCTGTTATAAAATAAAGACTAGGGGAAATGTGGGCCCTGTCCATAAGGAACAGGAGACCTGATTATACAGGACATGGAGAGGTTCTCTATGATTTTTTTACCTCAGTATTCACTGGCAAGTGCCCCAGACACTCCGCCCAAATCACAGAAATTAAAGGCAGGGACTGTGAGAGTGAGCTCCCTACTGTAAAGATCAGTTTTGAGACCATCTAAGGAATCTGAAGGTGCACAAGTCCATGGGACCTGGTGAGATTCATCCATGGGTTCTGAGAGAATGGGCAGAAGGAGTGGCTAAGCCACTATTCATCTTACTTGAGATCTGTCCAGTGAAGTTCCCACTGACCAGAAAAGTGGAAACACGATGCGCATTTTTAAAAATGGGAAATGAGGAAGACCTGAGGAATTAAGTCAGTCTCACCTCTGAGACTGGCAAAATCTTAGATCAGATCCTCCTGGAAACTAAGCTAATACATATGTAAAATAAGAAGGTGATTGGTGACAACACAACTTCACCAAGGGCAAATCATAACTTACAAATATGGTAGCCTTACAGTGCTGGTGGATAAGGGAAGAGCAACTGACATAATCCAAAACATTTGACACTGTCACACAACATCCTTGTCTCTAAAGTGGATAGACATGGGTTTGATGGATGGACCATTTGGTGGATAGGGAACTGGCTGGATGGTCACACTCAAACAGTTGTGGTCAACAGCTCAATGCCCAAGTGGAGAGCAGTGATGAGTGGGAGAGCAGTGATAAGTGGCGTTCCTCAGGGATCAGTATTGGGACTGTTGCTGTTTACCATCTTAGTTGGTGACATGGACAGCCGGATTGAGTGCATCCTCAGCAAGTTTGATGATGACACCAAGCTGTGTCATTCAGTCAACATGCTGAGGGGAAGGGATGCTGTGAAGAGGGGTCTTCATAATCTTGAGAGGTGGCCTGTGTGAACCTCATGAAATTCAACAAGGCCAAGATCCTGCCTGTGACTTGGGGAAATCCCAAGCACAAATACAACCTGAGTAGAGAACACACTGAGAGCAGCCTGATGGAGAAGGACCTGGGGATGCTGGTGGATGAGAAGCTCAACATGACGCAGCCACGTACACTCACAGCCCAGAAAGTCAACACTGTCCTGGGTTGCATCAAAAGCAGCGTGGCCAGCAGGTGAGGGAGGGGATTCTCCTCCTCTACACTGCTCTTGTGAGACTCCACTCATGTCCTGCATCCAGCTCTAGGGTCCCCAACATAAGAAGGACATGGACCTGTTGGACCAAGTCCAGAGGACACCACCAAGTTAATCAGAGAGTTGGAGCATTTGTCCTGTGAAGAGAGGATAAGGGAGTTGATGTTGTTCAGACTGGAGAAGAGAAGGCTCCAGAAAGAGCTTACAGCACCTTCCAGTGCCTAAATAGGGCTGCAAGAGGGCTGGAGAAAGACTTTTACGATGGCATGGATTGATAAGACAAGGAGGAATGGCTTTAAACTGAAAGAGGGTAGGTTTAGATTAGTTATGAGGAAGAAATTCTTTACTATGATCATGGTGGGGCACTGGAACAGGTTGCCCAGGGAAGCTGTGGATGCCCCGTCCCTGGAAGTGTTCAAGACCAGTTTGGATGGGGCTTTGAACAACCTGGTCTGGTGAAGAATGTCCCTTCCCATGGCAGGTGGGTTGGAAACTAGATGATTTTTAACGTCCCTTCCAACCCAAACCATTCTATGATACTGATACTGTGATTATATTTGGTGTGGTCGTGGATTCAAGCCTTCACAGGGCCCATTTGGCCACACATAACAATTGACAGTCCTAAGCCCTTTGTTCAGAAAAGAATTGAAAGTGGCTCTAATTTCTGGAAAATATTTAATTTTTGCTGCCTTGAAAAGGCAAGAATTTAAATGTTTTCCTGATCTGTGTCCTGAGGGTCTATTCCAGCATCCCCCCGCAAATCAGTGCTGAATATCCTGGTTCATTGTATGTCTATTGAAAAATTGCAGCAATCTTTATTGTTCAACAGGAATGAGAGTGCTGTGTAATTAAACCAGAGCAAGGCAAACACTTCGAGAAAGTTTTTGTGAATAAATACATTTATTCAGTTTATTTCTGTTAAGATTAAGTGCAGGTCTCTTGTGTATTCCCTTGGTGTTACCACCTGATTATTTTGCAACTGACACAAACTTGAAAGGCAAATTTCAAAGCCACATGCATACATTTTTAAAAAATTCAGAAATTTAAATACTTACATGCTAATATTTGCATTGCAAGGGATCATCTAATCAAGGAAAATGAATCATTAACCTTTCTAAGGTATTCAGGTTGAGCTTCAAAATATTTGTAATCAATTTTAGACTTCAAAAGATTCAAAATAATATCATTACAATACAAATGTTTCTGAGGCAAACACAATTTCTTGATAAATATTTAGCTAGCAGGTTAAGGAAGTTCTTCTCAACACATATATCAAATAATAATAACAATAAAACATACATACACAATCTTCCCAATGTGTTGCCACAATAAAGATGTAAAAAAGAGAAATAGGAAAGTGTCTTAGCACATATGATTTGCTTACTATTTTAAGTCTGATTTTCCACCCCTGCTGACATCTATTCTTGATTTTTGTGATTCTAAGTTTAAATTTCTTCAGGCCATACAATATCCATCATGTCCTTTGGGAACCTATTCTTCAACCTATTGGACCAGAAAAGAAACTTTTTTTCCAGATTTGCTGACTGAATTTTCCTCTGCTCAGTACTATACTGTGACAGTGGATTATATTTCCTTTTACAGTCTTAAATAATTTATTTTATCCTTGTTATTTACAGTCTTTGCCTGGCATGACCTCCTTTTATCCTCCTATTCAGTTCTTTTAATTTTTTTTTTTGTGAGTCCATCTGTCTCCTAATCATTTGTTGTTGCATTTCTCTGAGTCCTTTTCAATTTACTGGCATCTTTCATGCTCTAAAAGGCCTGTGACTTTACACAGTGTTTTTAGGGCAGGCAAACCTTTCGTCGATTTAGTGCAGCCTCTTTGGTACAATGCTCTTGGCTTTCAAATACACAGCATCTACCTTTGCTTTCAGGATACCTTCAAATTCCAGTGCACAGGCAGCTGTGAAATAGGGAAAGGAGTGAACTGACAAGAGGGTCTTTGCCCTCTGGACACTCCCTGGTCAGCATTGGGGTGACCACCCTGAACAAAGTGCACCAGCTCCAATCTTTGGAATGGCTTCACTTCACATTCCCTTTTTCTCCACTTGCTCACCAGCATGACCTTCCTATTATCCCCTCCCCAAAGAAGCAAAACACTGGTTATTTTTCTCCCTCTAGCACAGTTTTTTTCTGACTATATAATTTTTTATTTAATTAGTAATTATGGTAGGGCTGCCCTGGTAATTCTTTGGTTGTCAATTCTGCCAAGCTTGCACCTCCCAGCTGTTGCATATAATGTCCTCCAGTTTTACATGCACTACCCCTTAGACCTTTCCCAGGTCAGGGTGGGCCATCAGCACATCTATTACTTTCCTTTTGCTATCTGTGGAATGCCACAGTTCCTCATTTTGTTGTCTTGTTAGGGGCACATGCTTCAGAATTAGCTATCTGCATGCCTCCCTTATCACATTTTATTAAGGATATTACAACATTTTCTGTAAATTAAGATGACAAAACTGGGCATTATGGTAGACCTAATAATCTATTACCTACAGCATTGTCTACCTCCTTTACTATCATTCTCTCTGGAGTGATTCAGCCCCGTTGCTGGTGTGGTCCACCTGAAATGTTTTGGGTTTTTTTTTTGTTGTTGTTTGTTTGTTTGTTTGTTTTTTGGTTTTGGGGGTTTTGTTTTTTTTTTGTTGTTGTTTTGTTTTTTGTTTTTGTTTTTTTTTTCTTTTCTTTTCTTTCCCCCCCATATAAATTAGGTGATTTTAGGGTTAAAGATAGAAATGATGGTGAGACACTGGAGTTCTAGTCCAGCTCCAACTGTTATTCTGCATTACCATGGGCAAAACACTATTCCTCATTTCTACAATTAAATATTAAAGTTATATAGTCCCCAAAGACTCTGAGATCTCTAAGGAGGTTGTTCTATTCAGAATAGTTACAATTGGAAATTCCTTTGAGACTTCTGTCACTCTTGCATTTTAATTGTAGCCAGCATAAGATGCATGCTGATTCATACAACATTCATGGACTTGCTTATGGTGGCAGCATGCAAGAGGACCCAGGCCATTAACAGAAGTACCAGGATGTCTGGATGGGTCAAAGAAAAGGGTGGAGGATGCGACAGTAGCTGGGACTAAGCTGTTCATTGCTGGAAATCCTGAACGCTCACAAGATAGAACATTCATCTTCTGTGCCACACAAGACAAATATATGGTAAGCTGGTATTTTATATTTTAGTTTCTATCCTGGTATCTTTTGATGAAAATATTGAATGTCAGCTGCGGCTCAATGGATAATACTTCGGTTTCCTCGTGCTGCAGTGAGAAACCTTCCTCCATAGCCAGTTACTGTAACAAATATCACTTTTGTGAGCTACTGTAAGTCTCATTTCAAAAAGAAAATTCACTAATTTAAGTTCTCATTCCTTGGTTTTCAGTTTATCTCAGAGCTCCCATGAATGAAAATTTTTAAAGGACTAAAATTAGTAAACATGATCATTTCTTATCCAAAACAGTGCTTTAACTATGACCCATGTTGGGGAATATATATGTTAGTGTAGTAGAAGTATTATACTTAAATAAAAAAGAAAAATCTCTGTATTTTCTTCCTTTGGATATGCTCTCTCACATCCCATGCCCCCACTCTCAGTGTATATGCAGAAACATACATTTTTCCTGCTGCTGGTTCTGGAAGGGACTTTTAAAGATAGGTTTTCTTTCTTTTCCCATGGGACAGTGCATTTAGAAAAGGAAAAGGTGTTACAAAAGAAGTCTTTGTAAGTGGGTAGTAGATAACCTGATGGCTTACCCTATAAGACATTGTATTTATACTCATTGGAAAATGGAAATACTGTGAACGTATTTTGCTCTTCTTAGACCAAGAAAGACACCACTAGCTAATAAAGAGGGGAAAATAAGATACCTATAGGCTGATAATTCACTGTGGTCTAGAGTGGTTTATATCATATTAGAACACTGAAGTCCAGAAAGGAAGGACAATCTTTCTTGCTTCCTCCGATTAAAAGGAATTCTCTTCTCTTAATGCCCTTTGCAACTTAATTGGTAAATCCGTTCTCCTTCAACCTACTTTCACCAGTGGTTAGTATGTATGTCACATCCCTAGCATTTGCTCTCTGTGCTGAAGTAGAGAAATATTCAGAAAATGAAAAATTACTGAAGACAAGAAAGATTCTGAAACGTGAAAGAATCTGCAAGCTTATCCCATTTACCTGGATCTCCCAAGAGTGCAGCATTTGAATGGATTTGGGAAGATTTTCTGGAGGCATTCCAGCATGACTGGATTTTGCTTAGACAGAGACAAGGCACTGAAGTGTTTCTGTGCTGATCAAAACCAAAAAATAATGTAAGCAGGAGGTAATACAAGTCTTTGTTTTTGTTTGTCAACCTCAAAGCAGCTTGAAGTTTGGCCTGAATTTTGAATAAATGTTCAGGGTTGGTATTTTATTAATTCAGAGCAGTTAATCTAGTTTTAACAGCACATTCCACATTTCCATATAAAAGAGAAGAATTCTGAGGCATGCCCTCCCTACATTTATTCTGTTTTTTGGCTGCCAGAAGGGCTGGAATAATTAACAGCTCCTTATTCTCTTCTTATTTCTTCTCTTTTTCTGTCCAGATTTAAAGATTTGTGCATCCTATCTTTTGGTTTGTTTTTCTTTCCAGGCAGTGTACTGGATACAGAGTAAAACCGTAGGCTAAGTCTGGGAAGGTGTTTTGTTTACTGGAAACATGTGAGCATCTAACTGTAAGACATTCAGGAAGACTCCTGGGATAAGGTCCCGCACTAGGTGCTGGGAGTACCCATTATTGTGAGTACACTGTAGTTATTGGCTTCATTTTTTCTGGAAGATTATTGCTGCTACTCCCAGTAAATAGACCAAAAGAATCTCTGCACTGAAAGGGTGAGCCTTTGTGAGCCAGGAGCAGGACCCTGTGAGCTGACCACAGAACTGGGACTGTTCATTGCTCAGCCACATGTGGGACCCTCCTCTCCTTCTCGCTTTGACAACAAGGCCACTAACACCTGCTTTGAGGTGACACAATGCAGGCAGTGTAACTGCACATCTTCTGGGAAGGTTCTTCACTAAGAGAGACCAAGTGCAGGCTTGTGCACAAGGACCCAGCAGCAGGAAGCTGCTGTGAGAGCAGGCAAGGAGCCAGGGATTGCCCCTAGAAGAGAGCACATGTTGGGGCAGAGAAAACAAGGCTTTGCCTCTGCCTAGGGATGTCCCTCACTGTACAAGCATCAGGAGGGCTACTCTGACATTCATGCTGTTTTAATCCTGTGCTCTGCATTAATAACCTGACTCTATCTAGGCACCTTCCCAGGAGCCTTTTACAAGTATGACCAGGAAAAGCCTATGCATGTGTGCCAGAGAGGTATCCTGCCAACGTGGGAGCAGTTGCTGCATAACTGAGATCACAAAACCTGCTTTCAGCTGCCAAACAGCTTGGGCTGCCTGAGTCTCTGCGGGGGCTGGAGTCCCAGCAAGCAGGCTTGGGGATACTCCGTGACTGCTGTAATTCAGGCACCCAGCAGACATTTCCGGTGAAAGAATCCGATTTAACATGGGCATTACCTGCTAGAGCTGCACTGGGAAATGTCAGGGAAGATGAGTTTTTACTAATGTGCTTAGTACACTTGGTAAAGGGCAAGGCAAGCTAAGGCTAGGCAGACTAATAGCTGTGATGGCGTATTGTGTATCCATGTTTACTTTTGCTAGTCTGGGAAAGATATATACTTATTTATGCCAAGATAACTAGTGGCTGGGCTCTCATTTCCTTTGCTGTTGGTCTCAAGAAGATTGGACCTAGTCTTGTTCCTACTGCTGCCTGCAGATTTAGCTGTGAAAAAAGCAGATTACACAAGTCTGGATTTCAACAGTAAGCAGAGCTCCCATATGAAGCACAAATATTTCAGTGTTTTAATTAGAGCACACTAAGGGAGTGCAGTGAGCAAACCATTTTTATTAGTATCATTAATTTGCTTGTTTTAGGAGGAAAAAATACAAAATGTGTTTTTTAAATGTTTTAATTGCCTTCCGATGTACTGCTGTAGGTACATAGAAAGGGTAGAATGAACAGAGACTAGAGCTAAGAGGGAGCTGGAATCCATCTCAAGAGGTCATCTTAACTTATCCTTTAACTCCAAGGCAGAATCAGCTATACCCAAAGCAACCCTGTCAGGCATTTGTCTTATCTGTTCTTCAAGAAATTAAAAGAAAAGATAGAACTGCATCCTATGGGAAACTTCTCCAGTCCTTCAGTAACCTTACAGTTAGAAAGTTTCCCTTAGTTACTAATGAATTACCTCCTGTCCTATCCACCAGGTGCCCAGGCAGATTATTCCTTTATTTCTTGCAGGATGATTTCGTATTCCACATTATGTTTTTGTAATTTTTTTATATGATATAATTAATTCCTTTTCCCCTTCATTTTTCTCTCTTAGTTTTTGTTTCTTCTGATTGGGTTGTATTGTTTAGATCTCTGGCCTTCTGAATCTCATTACTCTTCTCAGACCAAACGTTCCCTACTCTTCCTGAAATACGAAGCCTGAAATAAGAACCAGTATCCCAGATGAGATCTTATGTATAGAAGGATTATTTTCAGCATCATAGATCATTTTCTTGTTCATACACTTAATGGTGACATCAGAGTTTGGGAACTTTTAATTTCTATAATATGCCACAATTGATTAAAATTCAGTTTGTGACCCACTGTGCTCCCAAGACTATCTCTTGGCCAGTTGTTCTCTGTCCTGTCTGAAGTGAAGTATTCCTGCCTAACTTGCAGGACTATCTTGCACTTGAGTTTATTGAATGATACCTTTTTAATTCCAGACTGATTTTTGTTTTTGCAAAGACCACTTTGTATTCTATTAGTGTTTTCTAGAGTGCTGCAGCCCCCTCAGCTTTATGTCATCTGCACATTTAGCAAGTGCACTCTATTCCATCACTGGGTCTATGAAAGGAGCTAGAGACAGCAGGATAATACCAGACTCTCTGAAACCATACTTGAGACTGTTCTAGCATGACAGAGGACTACTTACTGATTTTGCTAAGACATATCTGTAATAATGCATGAACACTGCTTAACAGTATGTGGTGAGCCTACCTCTCAAAGAAAATCTGAAATATTACTCACTTCTCAAAATGAACCTGAAACGAACATTGTTGAAAAGTCAATGATAAGCCTTGGACTAAACTAATTCAAGCTACTGATCTTTTCTCCCCAAAGTGGAAGCGAACCTTACCAGTTCTGGACAACTTTGTGGATCTCAGACAGGAATGAAATGGAAATTTGCAAATAGTTCCAAAATAAAACGTAAGTTAAAGAACAGTGATTTAATTCCCTTCATACAATAGTATAATATGGGCTGCATTTCTTTAGCTAGCCCATGAAAATGAAAGGAGACACTGATGAAAGCCCATTCTAGATCAAGCCAAGCTACAGAATATTGAGGTAAGGAGAAAGTAGCATATGCTGCAGCTGAAGAATGGGATGAGCCCAGGCTCCTTGGTCACCCTCTCACCTAAATGCAGATGAGGATTCAGTTCACTTTGTCCTTTGTCCTAATTTCAACCCCATCTGCTCCTGCTTCTCCATCCACAGAAGGGTGAAGAAGAGAGATTTCTCCTTGGGCATATTTTGGTGTTTAAGTGAACTCACAGTCTGAAGTTTGTACTTGCCCAGTTTTTTTGTGAGACTACCCTGCTCCATCTCTCACCATCACAGCAAAATTGAATTGAAAGAGGAAGAGCAAGTACAGCACACTGTATTTTTAAGTTCCTCCTGAAAACAAATATAACTATGTAAGGAAGATCATTCTGTTGCCATTACACTACTTTAAATTATGGATCAAGTTTGACATTGGGGAATTAAAGCGGAGAATATAAATTGTCCCTTCTTTAGTAGCAAAAAATATGTCAAGCTACCTTTCGAGATGTCCTTTTTGTATGTACAGATAGCAAAGCTCCAAGTGATGATTCTCAAGACTCTGGATAAGGTATAAAGGGCATGTTTCCAGCCAATGCTGATGAAAATAAAGCACACCCCTGAGCCTTTCAAACTTTCTTTGCAGGGACTGACAGCCATCAGCTTCTTAAAAGCAATCAAAGGAAGCAACTATGTAGCAGAATACAACTGTCCCATCTGCTAGTTCCTACTGTTTTGTTGAAATATAGAAGGGAACAGACTTAGAGGATGACTTAAAGGAGTTAGACAAGTTTGAGTACCAGGATTGCAGCTGAAATGTGAATTTTTAATGCTTGTTTCAGAAGTGTGGTTTTTTTCCTCTTCCATAATTTAAGTAACAATTCTACAGTTGCCACAACTGCCAGATTGTTTATAATTCATTACCTAAGCTCTTATCTGATTAATTTTATTCTTTTTGTTAATCCTTCATTCTCTTCCTCCTTCCCTGATTTTCAGACAGAGCTAACTGTTCTCATAGGAGATTAGCAAACTGGTCCATAAAAACGAAAAGTGACCCTGAATGCTAATCCATTTGAAACTGCGGGCAGTTTCAGGGTGTTTAAAGGTTTAGAGATATTTACATGGTGGGAGCTCAGCTATGCAGAGGACATTTTTACCAGCACAGCACTGGTAGTCTTAGTGGATGGGATCCAGCTGGGGAATAATCTTAGAAAAAAGTCAGATAAATCTAAGCTCTTAAGATATTTAGGATGTGTCCAACAAGCCTTCTGCTGCAATAATTGCGGCCATCCTGAGAATGGCACTTGACAGAATCAAAACCCTTCCCAAAACCTAATATTCTTAAAGAAGAAAAAACAGGCTAAAGGACAAAACATCAGGTAGATTTCCCCTATGAGGGAGAAATGTTGGAGGCTCCTAGGAGTTTGCAAGAGACTTCACTGTTTCTTGCTCTGCTTTACTTGGAAGGAGCTCAAACACTAGGCAGAGTGAAATCTGACCTGAGGTTCCTTTTTCTTGATAGTGCAAAATCTGATAGTGAATGAGGCCTTTACTTGGGATCAATCTGAGTAGCTTCATAAGAGCCCACGGCTGCTAATCTCTCCCTCACACAGTCTGCATGGTCTCTCGTAGGAAAAAAACCATTTCACACAGGGACTGTGTAACATCTCACATCTGCAGCAGTGCACAGAAGGGCAGCTGTGTCTCTGCAGAGGGGCAGGAAGGCTTCACTTATAGGCATAGCACACAGAATGAACAGACCTCACTTCTTTACGGTACCATTAGTTGCATATCCCCCAGTAAGTAATGCTAATTTATACAGAGCTGCCTAATGAAATCAGTGTCCGTGCAATGATCTTATGCTTTACAACTGCTGCTAAAGGCTATTTGACCATACTTTCCAAAGGTCAGTGCACAAAATCACAGCTGAAAGAATAAAGGACTGGAGTAATTTGCTCTGTCCAATAAGAACTGTGGTGACCTTCCTTTTAAGATGGTCTTAACCTGGTTATTAGTGATATGCTTGAAATTTTCTATAAGCACAGGTGCTTTTCTATGATGCAGGTGAAGAATTCCAGCTTCATTGCACTTCCAACTGCAATTGTGGTTCCTGTTTTTCAACTGACTTAGGTTAAAAGAAATGTCTCCTTCTTTACAGAAAATAAACATTCATCATCAATGACAATAAAATCAGTCATTGTTTCTCCTGGTAAGGCTGCTATTGGAGGAAGCTGTGATGCTGAGCAGCCAACCCTCAGCAAGACCCCAAGTGCCTGGGCTGGGAGCTACACCCAGACCCAATCAGGAGTTATGAATCGCTGCATGTAGACTAAGTTTTGATTATGACCCATGGGAAAATACATGTTTTTTCCAACGGATCACAGATGAAGTTCAGAAGAGATTGTTTGGTAGCCTCTCCAACCCTTGTGCCTAGAGCATGTGACAGTTGAGATTTATAATTACTAACTAAATACATTGCAACATTGTACTGGGATTAAAGCCAAATGCTTTGCTGGAATTTTTCCTGCATGTGGCTAAAAGCTCAGTGCAGCCTCTGCTTTTTTTGTTCTATTGTCTCCACATGAGCTTAGACACTACAAATATCTTGCTGATTTATAAAGCTTGGAGTCTGAGTTGCTATAACCAATTTTTTTGCCTGTCTTACAGAATGGAATCACAATGTAACTGTGTCCATAGGAAAGCTACTGATTGTTTTTTATGAGGTAAGTCAGTGGTTTGGAATTTGTGAGCTACAGGTGTGGTCTATTACTTTTTGTTTGACAAACCTCTGTAGGTAATGGAAACCATGAGTCATTTTATGTTGAACAGTACAGTACTGTCTAAATCAGCCAGTGAAGTACTTGTTTGTCCTTATAGCATATAACAGGAAGCCAGGCAGACAGCTGCTTCTTCACACTCATTTCTTGGTGGGTAATACTAAGGGAGACAAACCCAAACTTGTAGCTAGTAGTTATAATCTATGCAGACACCTAAAGATGAAGCAGATCTCAGTGGCTTTGATGAACCTTTGAATTTTAATGATTCATTTGTGTCTTTAGATGTCAAACAACCCTTAGAAATCTGAATTAATTTTTATAAAACTCCTCATCCATGAAATAGGAATATTCTTCTTTCTCCATAATTTTTTCCTACATACTTAACCATTTCAAGGAGTTTGTTTTGAACTTGTGCAACTTCAAGTACAGATTTCAAGCTTCTGGATACTAATATTAGCCAAACAAATAATGATGATGATGATAATAATTTATCACGAAGTCTGTTAGAATTCTGTTCTGTTCTTCAGCAGAAAGTCCTCACAGAAACTAAGCAGACAACAGTCTGTGGAAAATCTTCCCTTCTAAGCCACGTGGTGCTGGCCTCCTCTGATAAGAAGTGAGATTCCTGGCAATGTACAGTATGGGGAAGTCTTCCAATGTGATTATGTAAGTTTAGGGATGAACAGAGGGTGGCAATATTTAGATCCTAAAAGAGAGAGAAAAACCACACTCTTGGAAAATAGTGTCTTTAAAAAGACTGAGTCATAATTTTAAAAGTCTACTTATTTGGTTTACCCACAGAATTTTCACAACAGTTGCAAGACGTTTACTCACAGTAGGTTGAGACCGTCCCATCTGAGGGCATGTTTCTTAATATTGGCACCTGTTCAGCCTTTATACTATCTGTATATATTGCATGGATAGGGATTAACACAGTCTAGATCTCAAAATCAGCCTCATTCAAAAGGGGTGGGAGGATTTACCTTTGAAGTAAAACACAGTATTATGAAGCTTAGGAGTCTTTTTATAAAGAATGAGAAGTCGTTTTCCCAAGACAAAGAGACTGTATTATTAATGTGTCTAAATGGAGTATAGATATGTACAAAATATCCTGGTTTAAATTCACTTCCAAAACATCTTAATCTGATTGATGATCTCCAGCTTATTATATTCAAATCCATCTGAGATGTGAGCTGAGCGTCTTAAAAATGAAATGCTGGTCAAAAATACTGAAACTAATACCTCTGGGTAGTTTCCATCTTCAAATCTATTTTCATTCAAACATAAGTTTCCTGGAAGTTGCTCTAGACTGCCAATAACTCTTTCTTTTTGATTTTGAATTTTTTTTTAATTGAGTAAAATAATTTTCAGCTTGACTAAAAATGCAAGAGACCATATCTATCTCTTTGGTGTTTTTTTTCTCTGCTTTTTTTCATTTTCCACTGCATGGATAGATTAGCTCCAGACTACAAGAAAACATGTATATTCTTTGCAAGACTAAGTTAAAGGCAGGATAAGAAGAAGGTGACAATGGTTCCAAATGGACTACTAAAGCAAGATACAGCTGATGTAAATATCAGATATATGCAAGGAAAACAAATGGAAAAATTGAAAGCAGAAGTAGTAAGGGAAAGCAAAGAAGAAAAGATAGAAACTGGATAAGGAAAGTTGTGGATAATTAGTGGAAATATAATTGGAAATATGCCCTAATTCATAAACCCAATTGTTCCATGTTAAAATTGTGTAGGAAAGCCTAACCAGTATTTTGTAGAATATTGTTTGCTTTGACTTCACAATCTTTGTGTGTTTGCATCAGTAATGTATAATACATAATGTGCCAATCCTATAAAAAGTGAAAAGAGGACTTTGAATATAGAATTGCAATAATTATGTGTGAAAAACCTAGAAAGCATGCATTTTAAAAGTTTATTTTTATGAAACCAAAATACATCTAAGAAATTTTTCAACAGTCCATGTACCTTTTTCCTAGTTTGTGCAGTAGGCTCTTACTTTCTTTTTCTTGTTTGACACAACTTTATTTGTACTGCCTCACATTTCAAAGGAATGGGTCTGAAATACCCTTTCTTTTCATAATTTAGATGGAACAAGTGGAAAAAAGAAAAGATTTGTTGAGACTGTAATCATCCAGTCAGCAACTGCAAACAGGGGTGCCCTTGCTGCATCATGCCTGGGATTCCTCTCCCAGAAAGGATGGTGAAATGCTGGACATGTGCTCCAACTCCTGAGATACATGGAGTTGCAGGGCACCCAGGCAGTTCTTCAAAGGACAGCCTTTATGGTCTTAGAGTATTCAACACTTCACACACATTTAGTCTTGAATAAGGCCTGGTAAGTATTTTCAGAGATTAGTGGTATTTCCTACAGCAGGCATTTGAAATTTTCCCTTTCCTCTACTCTTCCTCACATTGCTTATACCAGCTCAAAGGGTAGGAAAAAAAGTTGCAGAAGAGAAAATCTTGTCTTTTTAATCAAGGATGAGAACAGCAGGATCTAATGCTGATGTCTAGAAGAAAGAAAGGGACAAATCTGAGAAGAAGTTATTAGATCAAGTTCTCACAATGCAGAACCCAAGAATATTAGAAAAGGGAAAGGCAGAAATCATGTGGACTGACTGAAACCCCTGACTGTCATTTTGCAAGCATTAACAGTCCAGCAAGAGGACTGTATTTTGGCAGTATTTGGCTCAAAAGGTAAGATAAAAACTGCTTCCAGATGCTTCTGTTCTTCTACCCACTAATGATTTCTCACTGTCAGCTGTGAATAGATCTATTAATAAGTAGTGTTTTGAATTTATAAATCAGTTTTTGCCTAATCTTTTCTTCCAGGAAAGCTTGCATTGGTTCCAGTTGCCTTCACAATTTGGCATTTGCCCATGAGAAGCCTGTGGAGTTTTCCTCTCCCTTGTACAAGAGACTGTGGTGGGAAGCAGGGGTACTTAGTACCTTAAAGGGGGAATTCCTTCAGCATCTGGGAAAAGTATTCCTGTGTTATAGGGGAGATTAGATTAGGATGTTACCATGGTAAAAAAGAGATTTTTAACTTTAGTCTTTAACTTACATACAGGCACACTGTGAGGAGTTTCTTGTACATCCTGATTTGTTGAGTGGCTACTTGCTTCTGGCCAGACACCTACCAGCATTTCAAGGTAACTAGAGACCTTTGTAAATTCAGCCCATAGATCCTAACCACTGAGGTTTTCTTCAGAAAGTTCTTGGTTGCTCCTAGCTCCCACAATGTTTAATTCTATGTGAAAGCACTGGAAATCCTCAAATGAGAGATGTAAGTAAATAATTCTCAGGGAACTCTGAGAGGCTGACATTTTCCATTGTTCCAGAAGACGGCTCCAACTATTTAGCCTTGCTTTTCAGGACTAGAAGAGAGCAGGAGTTAGTTAGGATTTGCTTTGTCTCTGCTCTTTGCATTTGGCAAAAATAATTCCCACTGGGAGAAATTTTAAATGGACAGATTTCCAAACTTCAGATCCTGATGGTCTGGATATTCTGGAAGGATGAAATTTGGGTCGGGGTTTTTTTAGAGAGTTTTTTACGTGGAGCAAGGAATAAAGAAGGGAGTGGTTTGCATCTTTTTCTTACTGGTTTTTGTGACTTTAAAATAATTCATGTATAGGAGAGCAACAAAAGCCCACAAAACCCCTGTAGCAAAAGTGCAATAGACTTTAAATCTGTTATGAAACCAGAGATTGCAGGGTGTACATGGGCTGAAATACTCATACCAGTGCATGACATGGATGATTTGAATTCCAGCTTTCATGAAACTTTTTGTTTCATCTAAACTGTTTCAAAGAAACCCTTTATCCAAAGAAACTTGAACAAACAAAGCCTGTAGTAACAGCTGGCTAAAATCTTCTTGTATGAGATTCCTCCAATCTTCTTTGCTTCTTTACAGTTTGACAGCAACAGAAGCGGCTCAAAACAGAAGAGTGCATAATTGTTTTATGCCTGCACTTCCCTGGCCCCTGTGTATGAAGTTTGCATGGAGGAGCTGTGTCAGCACTGGGAGAAACTGATGTGACTGCAGTTCATCTTTACCAAGCTTATTGTAAATTCTGTTAATAGCAATGTTAGTGTTTCAGAAATTCATCGAAAAAGCATAAGGGACAACTGCTCTCTACACTTTCTCCCATCCTACCTGGAAGGATCAGATTCTCAGCTGGTGTAAAGTGTTGTAGCATCCCTGATACCAATGAAGTATTGTTTGCTCCATCCAAAGAGCTGATTCACAGGCACTGAGTGAAGAAAGATAGACAAAGCACATCTCATAAAACACTAGAGTATGCAGAAGTTACTGGTTTCAGCAATCTGCCTTATAAAAAGTACTAACAGAAAGCAAATATCACAAGCCATTGCTTAAATTTACACTCACACAAACTAGGGAAATCTACCCATTTCCAGAGCCCAAACACTTAAAAAAATACAAACTCACTCTGAAGAGACAGTTGAAGTTATTAAAAATGTTCTGTGTAATGATCTATGCTGATGGCTCCCAGACCTAGCTCTTGAAAAACATATGTAGCAATTATTAAGTCTTTTGTATCAGCAGCTTTAAACATAATGTTGATTATGGTTGTTCCTGAAATTTAGACTATTTTTTTTACAAGTGCAGTATTTGGAAAGCTTGCCAATAGGAAGTACTTTGATCAGTTGTTATTTTGCTGTCATCATAATAGAGATGACAAAATTGAATAAGAATAAATTAGAATAACGAGTATATTAATAGTGATGAAATTCATTAAGTTTGGCTCTCAAAAAAAGTTCAAGAAATTTACTTGCATTTCTTAAGGATCTATGAAGTGGTATTCTTTGTCACATCAAAAGTCTATGTAGCCCCAAATGTTCCTTCCTACAGGGATCAGCTGCAAATATATAGGATGAATGTAAGAAATGGAAGGAAATAAAGAGGGTGATTCTTCGTTGGTGCCCTCAGCCACCTTCTTTAGAATTGATAAGTGCTAGATGTTGTATCACTTCCATCACATTTACCGCCACACCAGCAGATCTTTTCCCAGGAGCCTTCTGAAACAGCCTTGAATATGTTTAAACTCTTGCTCACCTCTATATCGTGCAATAATGAGTTCTGCAATTTGTTTGTAAGTTGTGTAAAAGCAGTTTTATTTGTTGCTCTTCCTAATAAAAACATTGGGGCACCTCTAGTTTTAACACTAAAAATAGCTTGTAATTACTTCTTGTCTGCTAGTTGAGACTGTGTAGACCTATTTGGTGACTTTCTTCAGTCTTGCCTTTTCCAAGATGAGGAGCTGCAGGCTATAGGCACATGAAATCTGTTCTGATTCCTAATCACCCTTACCATGGCTTCAGAGCTAAACCAAACTGTTTTCCAAATTGATTGAATTGGATTGTGTTCAAGATGTGAGCATACCATGGATTTAAAAAGCAGTGCAAAAATACGTTTTGTTTTGTTCCCCATTTAATTCCTTACAACTTCAAACATTAGATTTGCCTTTATGAAAATGGCAGAGCATTGTGCTAATGTTTTCAGAGAAGCAGTCAAATATTTTCTGAATGATGATAGATAATTTAGAAACCATCATAATTTATGCCTGCTTACATGGGAATTTTCCTTTGTGTATTACTCTGCATTTCTTCAAAATCTCAATATTTTCTGCCACTCTGTTGGCTAGGCAAATAATTTAATGAAAAATCATACTTAGAAAAACCATAGTCTTTAAAAGTAAAAAATAAAGAGTGAGACTTCTCTGATGCAAAATATTTCAGTCCAAAATTAGGTATTAACTTTTGGATGAGATGATGTTTACCTGTCTCTTCTTTGAATCACCAAAATGTTTCTTTGCAGTTTGAGCATAAGGTCATTCTTTGCTCTTTTCTTCCTCTCTAACAACATTCTCCTGGACAAGAACTACAATATCTAGAAAGTTGTATCTGGGGGAAATTTACAGAGGAAGGTCTACAGGTGAATAGTGTTGGGTTTGCTCAAGATAAAATGTATTCAGATAGCAATTTTGTATTTGCTATTATGAGTTGTAGACTTTGGAATACACTTGTGTTTGCTGAAACAAACAAAAAAAATCATGCTTTATAACAATCAATGTTAAAGAACAGTCTAAATTCTGACTGTTAAATGTTCTTAATGAGTCACTTAACAGCAGCTCCAGACTAGGACTCTAAAGTTTTATTCTGATGCTGAACTTAACAGGTTGTCAGCAACCCACTCAAAAAGTGTAAAGTTAAACAGCTGCAGAATTGGCTTTCAAGAGTTTTTCACCAGTCGTATTCTGCATCAAGAAACAATAAAATTGAGGAATGGGCTGCCCAGTGCTCAGGCAGGAAAAAATAGCAAAATAAATCAGAAACATTTTTTCCTACTACTGACTTACTCAACTGTAATAACATTATTCACTTAATATTCCATTCTGAATAGAGATAGTAGATTAATTTTATACAATTCTATTATTCCACATATTTCAGGAGGTTTACTTACATGAGCAAATATAGGATTAAGGAGTATTTTCATAATTTCATCCTTAAATAAGTCTTTGAGTAAGGCTGAAGAATGAATGTTGTGAAACGTTTTCAAGACAGAAGAGAACAGGTTTTTTCCTCATTTCAAGGCACACAGAAAATTTAAATGAAAAGAAACAGATAATGGAAACATACTACTTCCCTCCTGCTTTGGTTAGTTGTTGCCATTGTCACTAATGACGTCTTAATGTTCCTGACAATTTAAATGATAATAAAAGCTACAGCCTTGCAAATTCTTTCATAGTAGGTAACTGTTCTCCCTAGGGGGATGTAGATAACATGAGGAGGGAAAAAAACACTTAAGATAAAGAGGTCCATAAAAAAAGTGCCATAATATCTTATTTACTGTAGTAGTTTAATGGTGACACTGACATAGACTTTAACTGTATTTTCATAATGCTAGCTTTGCTGTTCCTAATTGGGTAACCAGCCCACAGTCCGTACCCAAAACACATGTATAGGCTATATGGAGGGGCAGGGAGAAGCAAATAAAAACAAGGGGGAAAGAAATAGGATTGCAGAAGCCTAGGGTGTTATTAATGTGACTGAGAAGCAAAAAAGTGAGCAAATGCATGAGCACTTTCATTTTTGTAAAAGTGTCTGCTGCTGCATTCAGCGCTGCAGTGGCTTTGATTCGACTCTCACATCTTTAGATGTCTGAGAAATTAGTAATGTGAGCTGTGATGCAGCTGTGTCTCTGTGCCACTTGGGACTCCATCAGTGGCACTTAAAGCTTATTTTCCCCTCTTTGGGAGGGCATTGCTCTCTGACAGGCAGAGAAAGGGTGGGATGCAGACTGGGGTTCTGATTGGAGCGTGTCCCTGAAGTCACCAGAAAAGCAATCTGCTGGGACAAATTGCCCATTTTATTTTATTTAACAAGGTAGAGATGAGGTTTAACTTAGTCCTACTCCATGCCCACAAAAATTTACTTGCACATCAGCTAACTAGCTTTTGCCAAGGTTACCATATGTAATATATGGTATATAAAAAAAAGGTAATTTTGGAGCAACAGGTGTGTTCTGACTTGAAATCCACCAACTTTCCTCAGTTTTGCTGTATGACATGCAAAAAGGGCTTTGCGTCATACATTCAGTCTGTCAGAAAACCACAAAACATTCTCGTTTTTTTTTCAGTGTTCCTTCTGCTGGGTAATGAATGGATGGCATTTCAAGTGGCAGTCTAAAATGCTGTTGAACATGCTAGTAATTGGTTATTGGCTTATGTTTCCAAATGCATGTATTTTTTTAACTCCCACTTCAAAGGAAATAATCCAGTACCAAACCTGAGACAGATCCTCGCTTGCAAAGGATGTTGACTGGCCAGATCTGCAGAACTGAAACAGAGCAAGAACATACACACGGGCAGAGTTCTTTTTCCTTGCTTGCCTTGCCAACATACATGGTAGATGAAAATCCAGATGGACTGGCATCCCCAATTCCTGCCATTGCAGCTTCTCCCCCCACCTTGTGATATTTGCTACTGTGGGACTGGACTCCAGATCCCTCCCTTTGTGGCTGGAGCAGCCTAATGAAATGGTGTTTCTCTAATCTATGACCTGGCTATAATCCCATCCCTGTCTTCAGCTTGGGTTGAGATTCTGGATACTAAACATCCAAAAGCTTTCTCTCACTGGTTCATAGTTTCAAAAGTAACTTTCTCTTTGCTGCTTCCCCAGAGATGAACAGGACTATTTTTCAGCCATCTCTGAGATAGTGAAGGCCAGCTATAATATAACTTTCTTTTTTTCCACTTGAACAATGCAAAGCTGACAGGACATAATGTTACAGTTCAGTCATGCAATTTTAAGAGGTTTCAATTCCTGCTACATACAATGTGAATGAATTTATATCCTATATCCAGACTGTCTCAAACCCTTACCTTTGAATTTGGCCTCAGTGTTGACCACTTAATCCAGGTCAAACAATTTCCCCATTTTTATTTCCTCAGAAATAGGAAATATGTCTAGTTGTCAGCATATGATGTTCAGGTTTGTGTGCAGTGGCTATGTGCTGGACCGATCTGGGTGCTGTAGCAACATGGGAGCTTTGACACCATACCAGTCCCCATAAACAAGATGTCTTGTCTGCCTCATACTGAAAGTATTCAAACTCCTTCACCAGCAGCACATGAACCATGGTGATATTTTACCAGACTTGCATCCAGACCTAAATGCACACTTCAGTTTGTTGGTTTTTAAATCACTTATTTCTTCCCTACTTAGATTTCACAGTTCTTTTACTGCAAATCTTCAAACAAAATAGCTTGTAGTATCTCTAAAAACTAAGTGGAAAATCTGTTAGGGTATTCAGATTCATATGTGTATGAATATAGAACAGATAAAATGACTAAAACACTTCATTCCAACAAAACACAATTTTTCACCTCCAAATCCCAGCTGGCATGAAATGTAGTATGTGGGAATGCAGATGATTCTGTTCCTAACCCTGGGTTAAGTGGTATGCAGAAATGTGGGCAATAAAAATGATTATGCAATATCAGACCCATGGAAAACATGTATGGATGAACACAACACATGTTGATACAAAAATGGGCAAAGCAGTTGACACCAAAGAGCTGCAACTTAAATCCAGCATTTGCTAGGACACTGTGAGGACCAGCAATTCCCTGAGGACAAGAGGTATGGTGGTCCCCTGGAGAGGTAGGGCAGGACCTCACCGTCCAGACCCTATTCCATCTCCCCAGTTAGAAATTCTGGGCAGCCATGGGAAGCCACAGTCCTGGGTACTGGGCACCTGCTTGGAGATGAGAACCAGCCAAGGTGTCAGCCTGTGGGTGGGGGTCAGGATCAGGCCTGGTGAGGGGAGGCTGCATCAGACACAACCCTTCTGTGTGCAAATACAAACCAGTGAGAATATCACCATGCTTACAGGTACAGACTGAATAATGGTGTATTTCTGAGAGATGCTGCACAGCCCACATCTTTCACCCTGTTATGAAAGTGGTGCCTGGTGTGCTGTAGGCTACAAAGAGGTACTTGGTATCTAAGAGGTCTTAATTACTGTGACCACACAGAAGATTTGACTGAAGGAAGATACCATGCCATTAGGAACACATATTTAAGTCAATGTTCTGCTGTGAAAATAGGCTGTGCTGGATGAGGAAGCATTCTGCTGGAGGCAGAGTGGTGAGACTCCCTTGCAATAGATCTCATGACCACTGATTAATTAGTAGTTTTGTAATAAACTTGTATACTAATGATGTGAGCAGATAATACATGGTTAAACAGCATCATCAGCAGAGGAAAGGGCTAGAATTTAACAGAAAGAAAAAAAGTGCTATCAACAGGTCTGAAATAATTGAAATGAGCAAATAATGTAAAATGTAAGGAGCAAACAGAAAATTCTTCAATAAACTCAGTAAAAATGAGTAATGTATGTGTATGTAGATAATAATTTTTTGAATTACAGCCAAGAATCAATAAGATATGAGCATGGAAACACCAAATGTCAGAAAATGTTTTCAACAGGGAGAGGAAAATATATATATATATATATATATATTTATATATATATATGCCTTTCTACCTGCAAAGTCAGTTGGGTAAAGGCAGGAGACGTGGAAGCAAGAGCAGCTGCAGGGAAAGGAGGATTGGAATAATCACAATCATGACTTGTGAGGGGACACTAGAAAGAAGGGCGTTTTCTAGCTGGGCAAAATGAATGCTGAGAGACAACATGGTTGCTCTCACAGAACACATCAGTAATTGAACACTAGACAGGTGCAGGACTTGTTAGCACACGATAAAATGATTTTAGCGCTTATATTTTTCTTGTGAGCCTATGAACCACACACTTGCTGGTGCTAGACATAAGAACAAGTCATTTTCCTGGGAGGCTGAAAGTCCAAGTTGAATCATGTTCAAAGACTGAATGACACAAGATGCTTCCCAATGAAATCAGCTGTAGGTAATGGCAAGATCTAACTGTTGCTTTCAGCTCTGCTAATATGCCAGGAGTGAGATCTGTTTTCAGAGCTGTCAGAGAAGTCTCAGAGACTGTCAGAGTGAGAAGTAGATTATAGTCTGCCCTGCAAACACCACAGGTACTTAAGCAGAAATGAGTTTCATTGCCTCTCTCCTAATGTGTGAAGTGCAAGCAGTACAGGCTCTATATAGCACACTGACGTGCTTTGGCAACCCGTACTGGGCACGATGGGGTAACTGGGGCATGGAACTTTCTTTCCAAGAAAACTCCTCAGTTTCTTATTCTTTCCTCCCTACTCTGTTACATATTTTAATGCTCACACACTCACCCAGCCTTTCTGGAACTGCAGAGCTGATCTTACGGAGGATATTTCTGATCCTGGTCCCAGGAAAATTTAATGTGCCTTCCAGAAAGTCTCGTTTGGTGGCTTTAAGCTGCTTCAGATACAGCACATCGCAACTCAGAGATGAAGGAAAAGCAAGTCAAATATGAGCAATAAAGCCCTGACAATAAAGCTTTTTTAAATCACAGAATAAGTTGTTTGAGCTTTAGATATGTTCACATTTCTGAAGAAGCCCTTCTCCCATGCTTAATATTAGCGTTTATGTTCATTCAGTTATTAGACTATCAGAAAGCTAATTTGTACCTCACTGCACATATTTGTAGATGATTGGTTAGAAATTGCAGCTATAGAAGATCTGTTTTTAAAATCTCCAGTGATGGAAACTGTACAGGGGTGGGTACCTACAAAGACCTGAGAGGAGAAATGGGAGGCATTAGCTTTGCAAAACTTGCAAGGAATGGAAAACAAGAGACATTAGACGTAACTGTGTCATTGCAGCCACGTAGAAAGAGGCAGAGGACCTGGTAAATAAAAGCTGGTTGAAGATTGGTATCCAAGAGAAGTTATTGAATGTTTAATAGCATTTTATAGCCTGTACATTTCAAACAAAAAAAACCCATGTGATTTTTTTGTTTTGGTTTGGTTTTCTTTTTGTATTTGGGTATTAGGATTTTTGGTAGTGGTAGTTTTTCGTGGTGAAGGGAGGGGTGCTGGTTATGTTTTAGTTACTATCAGTAGTCAGAGATTTCTATGCTGAGAATAAAAACCTCTCCTTTACTGTCTGTTACAATAAGACTCATAAACATATATTTCAACCTTCAAAGCAAACGGAAGAAATGGAGACTTTTCTTTTGGTGTTGCCTCCCTCTAAGATATCTGAAAGTTGTATACATTTTTAGTATATATGCTGGTTAGTTATCCTGTGAAAAAGAAGTTTTCTGAAAATACAATCCCTTGTATTTCATTTAGAAGAACTGGTGATCTAATTTTTAGCTAAAATGTTTTATGAAATGTGAGTCGCTTGTATATGTCAGAAGAGAAATTCAAGAACAGATGAAGCTCATTAAAAGATCTGGTTAAAAGGAAAATTTTCATTGAAGAAGAATTTTTAGGCAAAACTCTGATCATATGCATTTGATTTTCAATACAGCATAACCTAGTCTAATACAGTGTAATCTAGCAGGATTACTCATCCATTATGAAAACATCATTCTTACAGGATCAATTATTTTTTTCTAATTATTTTGGAACCAATGAGCAGAAAGAAGGGAAAAGAGTGAAACATTACATGTGATGTTCTGGGCCACGAGTGGCAAAACATTGTGTCACAGTCAATCAGAAACTGACATCACAAGCTGATGTAACATCATTCTGGGGCCAAACTCAAAATCTTAAACTCCAAATGTCTTTGAAAACAAAGATAAATATATCAGGAAAATAACTTCTATAGGTTTATTTACCATTATATCTATGACAGGCTGTATCTTCCATGCAGACTTAGGATATTTTTAGATCAAAACAGATTAAAATATATCCAGAAAGACAGTATGTTGTATAATTTTTAGAATAAAAATTATGAAAGTTAATGCTGTTTGTATAACAGATTTAAAATATGCACAAATCCCAGTATATAGATTGTACCGTTGAAATTTCAGAGTTGACACACGAGCTGATTCCTCCTGCTTCCCTTCCTAGAGCTCAGCACACTGGCAAATGAAAAGCAGGTAATTTCATTAACCACAGGCAGGTGCATACATGAAAAGAGGCTGAAGGATTCATACAGTGAGGTGCTGTGCTCCAAGTTTGGAGCTGTGGGTATCAAACCCTCTGCTCTTCTACTAACTGCCTACACAACTGTGGGCAAATCACTCTTGTGCCTCTATTTCTGTAACTGAAAGAGGGATTTGCAGTATCATTTTGTGAAGAGCTTTAAACATAAATGGCACATATAAGTATGTTTTTACATAATGGGCGCAAAACCAGACTCTTCTCTGGTAGCATCCTTTTGAAACTATTGGAATCAATAAAGTCATATGGATGCATGTGAGATCCAATATATTCCAAGAAACAGCCAAAGTCAGGCACTTAGCACATCTTTGGTTATGGTTTGCAGCATTTATTAATTACTGATCATGGGTGTTGATATTATTGCAGGATTTCCTTGCCTATACTTTTATCTAAATGGAACTTACTCATTCAGCCAAGTGAGCAGCTCATCTGGTTTCTTGTTGGTGGAGGAAAGTCCTGTGAAGCAAACATAGCATCCTTACGGTCACATTTTCTTCTTGGTTGAAGAGAATGCAAATGCTGCCAGAACCTCCTGGGCAGAGCAGTAAGTGAGACCTTGATTGCTCAAGGACAAGAGGAAGCTCCTGCACGGGTTTAACGCGATTTCCAAGGCAGCTCTCAAACCACCTTGGCTGAAATACAGGAGCTGTTGGTTCAAGGGAAAGGCCTCACAGCAATGCTGAGCAAGTGGTTAAGAGAGGACACTCACGTTTTCCTCCAGCTATCTCTTTCAACTGGTTTTGTTTTACACATAGCTACTTTGTAAATAAAGAAAATCTCATAAATAAAATCTGTTTTCCCTCAAAATAGCCCTGCTGAAGGGCGGGGGTCTGTGTCAGGTACCTCTAGTTTTTCCTACTGTTTGAGCAGGGCTATATCCCAAGCTCAGAAAGAACAAGCAGGTGTGGGATGAAGTTAAAAGGATACCCACAACAGTCAATAAAAATCCTTGAAAGTAAATAAAGGAATTTACAGTTTGGCTTAGATTGTCATTCTACTGTGAGTGATACCAGAGAAATTTAGTCTATAAAATGGTAATACTTTTTTTTCTTTTACTTTTGAATTAAAGCTTATTTTCCCATCTCCTTTTCTTGCTTTTGTTTACAACACTTCCAGAGAGGGAGGGAGGCAGGCAGGCAGGGAAGTGTACTAGTTTGAAAACAAACCAGTGGGAGATTACAAATCAGAATTACAATTTAATAAGAAAATTAAAATAAATGCAACAGTAAAAGAACACTGACAGAGTCACAATACAACCTCACACCCTGTTAGTGAGGGTGGTGGTGGCAGTCCAGATGAAGTGGTCCTGTTGAAGCAGTGGTCCTGTAGAAAAGGGTCTGATCTTCACCTGACAGTCCAGTGGGGTAGGTCTTGCTGCTTGTGCTGTTCCAAGCCCTGGATTATATCCAGGTGGGAATGCTTGGTTCCTCCCCCTGGGCGGAGCATCTCACAATGGACTGATGTAATTCTGTGAGTCATATGGTGGGTCCTTGATTGCCCATTAAACAGAGATAGTTTCCAGAGGGAGTTATCAGGGATGAGTTGTGGTAGGAGATAACAAACACTGCCCCACCTACTTCAACAGCTTGTGAAGATGATAATAGAATACATACTTTTGGTTACATCTTACATTGTAACCTAGGACAGGAAGGGAGACAGGCTATGATATTGGCCAAGTGATTATAAAGACAGTTATACAGCTATCAGAATAGAGCTGTGTTGTTACAGCTTTCCTACGCTGACAAAACCTTGAAGGTACAGAAACTTCAAACTTCCACGTTTTTAGGAAAAATAATTAGCTAGAAAGTTAAAGAAAATAAATATTTTCCTTTCATGCTTATATACTACTTTTCCTGTCTTTTATGGAACTCTGAAGTTGAACAAATACAAGAGAATTATCGAGACAGCCAGAGTTCTTGCAGTAAAGGGCTTCCCAGATGATAATAATAAATAATACAGACACAAAGTTCAGCAAAGGTCTGTGGATGCTTTTCAGACCATATGGATCTTACTTCTTTCTTTGCTTAGCCTGTTTATTGCAATGAAGACACCAGTGGGAACATTATAGCAATAGTGTAGCAGTTAAAGGAAAAAATTTGGGAGAAGAAGGGAAGAATTTCTCAATCTTTTAGAGGAAATCTGGGCTAAAAGTCTTTTCCACCCAGCTGGAATTAGGTTCCAGTGACCTGAAAAGAGGTCATTCAGACTTACTGGAGGATGTAGTGGAGGCCAGAGGTGCCCACACTTCAGAGCTGGCATAGCTTATCAAGGACAGCAGGGTAAATACAATCCATAATATCCAAAAAAACCTTGATGGACCTGCATGGAAGGGAAAAATCATAAAATGACAAAAGTCAGGGGAAAAAAGCCAATTACAAATCACTTCTAAAAGGCATTCAGATTCACTTGATTTTTATCAAATCTTCTAGAAGTGCAATCTCTATGTTTACTTCTCTAATGGGTGGGAACGTTGAAATGTATGGACATCTGACACCCCCCCCTGCAAAGTACATCACGAAATATTTGAACAGCTAGTCTTTATAATCATCAACTCCTACAAAGTCACAAAGGGACAAAGTAGTGGTTGGAGTCCATCAAAACCAAATAAAATGCCTCAGAAGTGGCTTTGCCATATTACATATGATGTTCCAAGAAAAACCATTGCTTCTTTAGGGCATCATTTTTGTCAGACTCCAAAGCTGCTACTCCATGAATGGCTTAAAGTTATCTGTGTGCAGCTAACATTTCTGTGAAATTAAAGAATAGAGCCATCAGCAGGTATCACTTCAGGACCAATATCAAATGGACTTGGATGGATATTAAGATTCAGGCTAAACAATGCCTTGGGTTTCCTGCAAATGGTACTTAAGGATTTCTAATAGAAATATAGAAACACTGCATGCCCAAAACATGATGTTTCCTTCCAAGTACTGAAAGATTTAAAAGTAAGACAGTAGTTAACCATCTTCAGAGAGCACTACATGCTTGAAGAATAGCAAACGTGGTGCATGAATTTAGGAAAGAGGATAAAAGTGACCCAGGAATTGTAACTGTTAATTTGGGCTTAATGGTATGTAAAGATTTAAGAATAATTATTAAAAGAAAAGATAATTAAAAATAATTAAAACATGGAAAAAGAAGAAAATATCACGTAGGAAAAAATTAGATTGCAATATATAAAACTAGTTTCATTTTTCTGAGAAAAAGTGAATCTCTAAAGAAAGAAAAAAAATTTGAAGAAAATCTGTAAGAAAAGAAAGCGTTCAGAAGGAGACAAAGGAAAACTGGAAGAGAAAAACCCTAAACCTAAACACAAGCAAACGCAAATGCGAAACTTAAATCTAACATTAAACCTAACATCAACACTAAACATAAACGTAACGCAAGCACTAACCCAAACCCTAACCTAAAAAACCCCCTAAACGGAATCCTACTCCTAAACCTAACCCAAACCCTAACCCTAACCCTGAAGCTAACCCTAAAGCTAACCCTAACCCTTACCCTAACCCTAACCCTAACCCAAGGCTTGAGCTTGCCTGAACTAGTTAAAATGGAGACAACAGAATGAGATGCACACAAGAAAACTATCAAGCTGGAGGAAGGTTAGAAGAAAGCTCATCAGAGATCTATCACTCTTGGTACCAATCTCAGAGACTGTCACCCCAAAAGTTGCTTTTGGCTAACTGTATTTGGCTAATTAGTTAAGCAGTATTCAAATTAACTGGATCATGAAAAAGAGAGTGGGTGAGCTGAAAGGCTGGTGTAGTGGAAATGGAACTTGACTTCAAGTTGCAGACTCATTCACAGTACAGAAAAAAAGAAATTAGATTTCTACAAAGAGGTCATATTTCATTCCATGAAAAGGTCAGGAAACAAAAAAAATTGTTTAGTGTTCTAGTGAATCACAGGTTAAATACACGACAATTAGACACAGTCCTATCACGTCATGTCACTCATGATCACATAGGTGTGGTACAACTGTGAAACACCAAATGTCTACCAGGGAAAATATGTTCAGTAAATAACAGCAAGCATTAGTCTGCCACATCTCTGCTAGGATCCTGTGTACAGTGCCTCACATGGTTCTGCTTATTCATGCTCAGGGAGGCTATAGTCAGACTGGAAGAGGCACACAATGGAGATGAGAAAATGAAAAGTTGTCCTGTGAGAGAAGATTGACAGCATGATTGAAACCAGGTCAGTGTCTCACACCAGAGTGTAGAAAAATACAGCACTGGACAGTGCTGCTATTTCAGAGTGCACTTCCAGCTGAGAGTAATCAACCACCATCGACCACCCTCCTTGTTTGCTTGCTTCAAGTACTGTTCTCTGTCTTCAGTGAGTGCATGTGGGAGGGAGGGGGATAAAGTATTCAGATGTCCATCAACAGATGCTGGAAATGGGTCTGTAAGCCCAAATCAAACACTTTGGAATGTCTGAAATAACCTTGATGAAATTAGACATATTGATGAAGTGTCCCATATGTTAGCTGGGTCATATCCTGAATAGGACACTTGCATATCCAGGCAAAGGTGAAGTCAAGAGCAGCAATGAAAATGTCAGGAACTTGGCACACAGCAATACCCATGAAGCCACTGGGCACCTTCAATCTCTATCACTCCCTTTCTTGTTAAGCATAATTAGTTGATTAATGGTCTCCCTCTCTTAACTGGATCCCAGGAGCTCTAGGTGGGGTCTGAAATGTTTCACGTGAGTAATGGAAAAGGGCAGTAGATTTTAAGATGCTGTAGATGTAACTCAGTCTTAAATCTGGCTTGAGACTGATTTCTCATCCCTGCATGAGAAGTGAGATACAGAGAAGGTCTATGTCTGAGTCAACAGAATGGATATTTGAGATTTACTTATTTAAAGTTTTAGATGAGACAGCTATTCTGAGTCAGCTGTTTTCTCCCTATGTTGGCAATGTCCAGCCAGCCACTCAAATTCGTTTCTGTCCTGCAAAAGTGCAAGAAATTCCACCTTCCATTGAGCGCTGGGGTGCTGACAGATCTTGTTGCGCTGAACTATGGCCAACCCCAGGGTCAGCTGGATCAAGTGGACCAAAAGGTCCATTGGTTTGATGCCACCACAGCCCAAAAGCCTTGAAGTCACAGGCAGCACCCAAAAGGCTGTGAAAAATATGTAGATCTGTGCCTTACCATTGGCCACTTTTCCTCTCCCCTTATTTCTCATATTTGGTTGTCTTTCCAGAGAGTTCTATGTTCTTTGGTAGTTGATTGGCCCTTGTTACTCTCCCCCGCCTACGTCTTCTCCCATTTGCTACAATTCCTTTTCCCCATCTTTGTGGCACCCCCTAACTGAGGTATTTTAGATTACCACGTGTTTTCCATGCCCACTCTATAGGGTATAAAACCCCAATCCAGTCCCATTTTCTCAGCTTCTCCATAGTTTTCCTGTGTTCTTCAATAAACTCTCTCCCCCACAAAGAAGTTCCTCTGCTTCTTTCCTGCCTCCTTCGCACACCTTTGCCATCGGTGGGCAAGAAGAACCCAACCAGGAGCTTCGCCTGCCCTCCTGCGCTGTGATCGGCCCCCGTCCTCCCTTTTGGGGCAGGCAGAAGATTGCCCAGTGCTCGGGGCAGCGCGCTAGCCAGCAACGGCACCGCAGCAAGATCTCATCGGCTTAGCTATGGGGTTGCTGTCACATTGACATATGAAATATCTCTCATATGATGAGTCCTCAAAACAGAAAGAACTACAGTCACTCAGCTAAGAGAAGCCTTTGCTGATCAGACATTTAGTGGTGGAGACAACTCATTTTTTTGTACTAAGATGGAGTTTACACAGAAGATGCATTCCAGCTGAGTTTGACATTTAGAAACATCAGGTTTTGTTGGAAGATTAGGCTCACCATAGCATCTCAGTCTGTTGGAGCCAGGCTGGAGGGGAAAGGAGAAATTGAACAATGGGCTAAAAGAGTAGGAGTCCTCCTTAAGAAGGTATCAGACAAGTTCAGGTGAATTCTGGGTCCAGGATTCACATGCATGGAGGACCTTTCTGTGTGTACCCTCAGCTGGTTCCACTCGTTCCAAGAGGTCTGAGGGGCTTATATCAAGGCTGATTTCAGTGATGGCTGCCAGCTTCAATTAAGGAAGTGGGATCCCTTCCAGCCCTGACCAGTTCACTTTTTGTGATGGAGGAGCTGTATCAACCAGCAGAGCTGGTCTGGGGAAATAGCTGTTTGTATACATTTGAAAACCCCACCAGTCATTGTGTCACTCTTATTTCTGGAGTAGTTAAAGGCTGTCTATGAGCAGCTTCTGATGAACCTGAAGGATGCAGCAAATTTTCAGCAAATTACATAGTTCAATTGGTACTAAAAAATGTTGGGATACATAGAGAACTGAAAAAGAGTTCTTAGCTAAGTATATCAATAACTTCTATTGCATGAAATGTCTCAGATTCCCAGACCTTTTCAGCAGTAGCTTTACTTAAAGGTATTAACAGTATTAAGCATCTTTTAACTTTATTACTATAACTAAAATAAAAAACCTAAACAAATAAATAAATAAAGCAAGGCTTGAACAACAAATTTCATGTCACACTTATTTCTCCTAGCATGGTAAACAATGTGCTACCATTCCTGGGTTTGAGATAGATGGTTATTTGCTTTCTATTCTTGTACCTCTAATGTAAAACCAGATTAGAGTCTTTCTGAAATATGTCCCTCTTTCTTTCCTTCCACTCTTCATATTGTTGGAAGTACCCACATAAATGATTTATAATGTAATACTAGTTTCCAAAATGCTTTTATGCCTGGAACCATATAACCTCAGTAGGCTGGACTGCTGTATTGCTGTGGGTTTAATTTGCTACTATGTCTAAAATACTGCTGGACCTCTGCCTTGCATAAATAGTTACTTCAAATCTGTAATGGTTATGTGCAAGTATATGTTTAGAAATAACAAAAAAAAAATGCATGCACTTCACTGAAATCTTAAACGTAGAGTGAAGAAGAGAGAGGAGAATCTGTACTAATTATTTATTTAAATATTTCAACAGTACAAAGATGAAAAGAGATTTTATTCTCTGTAGCATAGTGCCTATGGTTTGAGTGGTCCACTCAGTTTTGCCATCTGTTTTTGAAGCTTCGATGAGAACTGAGCTAAGATTTTAAATAAGAAAGGAGATTATATATGGCTTTGTATAAAAATTTGTGGTTTCAACTACTTCAGATATAAGACCCCCAGAAAGTCTGTAGTGTCCTATAGATTTGTTGTAAGTATTGAGACATGATCTAAGTTTTACTTGTCACTAGAAGATCGTACAAAGGCATTTAGTCTATCTGAGTGAATAAGTGGCTGAACAGTGAATGAATGCTTTTCCTAAAATATTGCAGAAGCACACTGCTACCTTTCAGTTAGGTGGTCATCCCTTGTTACACAAAACATGAAGAATTCTAGTTTTGAACACTGCAGTTAATCACACAGTCTATTGCTTCTAATTGTTAGGAAAGAGATACAGGGTCCTACTCTAGTAACCAGCTGTATTATTACCTCAAAACCCTCATACAATTTGGAAAGTCCTTTCAGATGCCCTCTTGTGACTGGTAGTTCAGCAATTCATTCCAGATATATTATTGAATAGGATATGGCCCTCACCCTTTCTTTATCCTGCCTACATTATTGAACTTTCTGGTCTCTCATAAATCCCTTCACTTGTGAAAGAATTATACTGAGTGGAATTCAACTGTTTCTCCACAAGGACACATTAAAAAACGTTCAGTGAAGACTTTGTTCTGCTGCAGTATAGGAATTGCTCCCCTCATTAGACATTAATTTCTACTTTTTTTTTTTTTTTTTTTTGCCTTGACTGCAAAACAACTTTATATGCATGTTGGAGTGGTGGTTTCATTCTGAGGTCTTGCTCACAGGAACAGTCATTCTACTATGTCTATAACAAGTTTGGAATTGGTCACTCCTCATCTCATTCCTCTCTTCTCACAGTCTGAGCATCAATGGCGTGAGTGCTGCTTTTTGACTTAGACTTCCTGTTACTCAGTAGCTCTTCCTTACCTGATATCTCAACAACACATTTCTGAATCCTGTAAAAAACATATTCAATATCATCCCTCAGATTTCTTTTGTCTCCCCCAAATCTCAGTTGAAATGTATTGCCATTCTGCCTTGATTTAGATCCCCTTCCTTTGTAAGGTAGGATAATCCCATGGGATGGTTGAAGATGCAGTCCTTGTGGGAGAAATACAAAGAAAATGAAATCATAAAAGTTCTCCAAGCAC
>NW_008239647.1:161154-177935 GCF_000691975.1 Corvus brachyrhynchos
AAAGATATTATACACCCAGAATGGGAGATCATCTTTCCTCTGCTTTCATATATTCAACTTAGCCTAAATATGTAGTCTGCCTCATTCTTTGTACTGGATTCTGATCACAGCTGGAATGCTATCACTGGCATGGGCTATTGTGGTAAAATACAATTAAGGAATCATTATATTGAAAGAGACAATATCACCAAAAACAAAAGACACAATTATTTTTCCAGCCTTTTGTTCAGAGAGATTTGTTGCTTTAATTTGATTGATTATCTGAATTACTGTAGTTTTACATCAGTGTTAAAGAAAATACATTGCTTGGGGGTCTGTAGTCTGCATATGGATTCCTAGGTAAAAATTCCTTTGATATATTGGTGTTTTCCTTTGGAAAAACCATTTTTAAGTAACAGAAATCCTCTACTTCTTAAAGATCCCCCTTATGTGCTCCTCCTTCTTTGCAATAAACCTTTGTTGTTTGGTTTGTTTCTTGCAGCCTCAGCATTTTGATGCCCTTTTGACTTTCTACAGAATTCCCTGAAGTGGCATCTATACAAAATATCTTTTTTTCTTCTTAGAATTCAGTAACCCTAAAATGGCTTTGGAATTGCCAAATAAGAGCAAGTGATTTAAATGCTCTATGCATGGAAGTACAGAGAAAACATCAGACTCTGGAAATTCAGTGATGAGCCTCCACCTCCCTCTGTTCTTATCATCCCAGTCTTCCTCTTTTTCATCCTCTTTTCTCTCTTCCTCTGAACCTTCATTTTTTTTTCTCTGTCTTTCTACATACAGTTTTATTTTTTAAGTCATCACCTTCTGGGGCCTTCACACTTAACAGAGTGACTCTGGCACCATGGGAAGTCATGCCAGACTCTTTGTGAAACAAAAGACACTCAATTACTGTGTCTTCAGTGCTGCAGCTGCAACACAAAAAAATACATTAGAATAAATGAAAAGAAAGGAAAAAGAAAGGGATGGTTTTGGTGTCGAGATACAAAGTAGAGTGTTGGTGGGCTGAAGTTGGGAAGAATGCTTTACATGGGGCACTGGATTGACCTTGGCTAGATGCCAAGCACCAACCAAAGCCTCTCTCTCACTCCCCTCTGCATCTGGACAGAGGAGAAAATATACTGCCGTTTGTAATGACCCATCCATTCTTTCCACTACCAGCATCTCTTTTCTCTTCCTCACTGTCACTCATTAGGTACTCACTACTCATCTTCAGCTAAAAAGTCTTTATGGTTCAGTTTTCTCTTTGTTACCTTCCCTCCATTTCTGCCCCTTTCTTTCTCCTGCTGCTTCCCAGGCTGCACCCTAGTCAGCTAGGTGCTTTCTGGCTGTGTGAGCTCTGTAGATCACCGCTTGCTCTCCTTTTCCCCACTCAGGCTGATGCTCATTTTCTTTAGGATATTTTATGCCACTCTGGCTGTGTGCTGCAGCCCTGAAGTGGAAGTAAGTGTAATTGATGCAGGAAGAGATTTTCAAAGGAACAAATGGTAGCTGGGTGTCAGACTCTTGATGACTTTTAATGGAAGCTTGGTTCCTGATTCGTGTTTATGCCTTTGAACATGTCCCCCATGCTTTTTAGATTGTAAAACACTTTCAAGGATCACTGTGTATCAGATGCACTAGAGTTTCTTTTGACTTCCCAGGATGAACTTTCTCTAGGGCTAGCCAATAAATGCTCTGCTCTGCTTTTGTTAGCTTTATTCTCTGAGGCCAAATTCAGAAATCAACTGAGTTAGTGGGTATGTACCTGCATAAGAAAAAAATCAAACTAAATTAGAATTTTCAGATTTCAAGTAAAGACCTTTTCATTTGTGTGGAGGCTAGTGTGTAAATTATCTTTTTTTCCATCAGGATAGAAACATTAGCAAAGAAAGGAGGGCTAGGGAGAATTTCCATCTGGATGTTGGAGGAAACAGTGAATCTGGGTGAGGAAAAGGCAGAGGTACCTAATGTCTTCTTTGCCCCTTGAGCTGGAAAAAAGGATGGGAAACAGAATGAAGCCCCCATATTCCAAGGGGAAATGGTCAGTGACTTGCTATGCCAATTAGACACTCATGAGTCTGTGGGGCTGGATGGGATCCACCCAAGGCTATGGAGGAAGCTGCTGGAAGCACTCACCAAGTCATTTTCTGTCATTTGCTTGGCTAACCAGGGACATTCGAGATGACTGGAGGTTAGCCAGCATGATACCCATTGACAAGAAGGATCAGAAGGAGAATCTGAGGAGCTACAGGCCTGTCAGCCTGACCTTGATGACAGGAAAGGATTCAGAAACAGATCATGACCAGTGGGCTGCAAATCCCAGGAAGCAGAGGCTTCCAGTGTAGGGACTCTTCATTCAACACCGTTTCTACCCTACTGCCAAGAACAGTTTAAAATTCTATTTTTGCTATAAATTCCCCTGCATTTTTTAAAAGATAAAAATGCTTATGAGTAACCACATTAAAATTAAGCCAACACAGTTTAGCTATTGTTGCCAAGATTCTCATTTACACTGGGATTCCTTTAAGATCTCTTTGTATGGGCAGTGTTGCAAAGTGCAATTACACTTCATTATTACTCACCTTAAGTTCCTTATTGCATCAGAACAGTAGAAAAACATTATAGTGAAAGTACAAATACAGCCAAAGTACTAAATATACTCAATTCCTATTTGCATTATGGCCAATTTCCCTGCTTTGTCAATATTAAAAGACAACTTCTTTACCAACTTCCTACGGCTACCTTTTAGGAAGAAAGCAGTACCAAAACTATCAGTGCAAATTAAAACTTGGCCCAACATCCACATGTTTGTTTTCACATTTCTGATTTAATCAGAGGAAGATGGCAATGAAGCCCCTTTTCAATTAAATCTGTTCTAGTAGATTGACCGTGCGCTTGTGGGTACGTGTGTGAGCAGCGCCTGATGTTTCAGGAGCTCCACAGTCTGGCTCCTGGGAGCTTCTCACTGCCATGACCATGATAGGATGAGAACAAGGGTAATTAAAATAGGGCTGACTGAAGAAGTCTCAAGAATAACTCTTTCCTTGAGTTGTCTTACTTTTTTTATCCAAACTGGTGATTGTAACAGCAAGCCTCACCCTTCTCAGTTATCTGGAGTAGGAAAATTTTTAAAACAGCCATAAGAAACTAGAAATTATTCTTCTTTTATGACTGAAAGTATAAAGTTGCCATACAGAAGTGTGATATGTCTCCATGGGCAGGAGAAAGTCTGTCTAAATGACTCCTGACAGATGTTTGTCCAGCCTATTCTTCAAGGGCCAGTGGATGTTCCACGACTTTTTCAGACAATCTGTTTATTTCAGCAGTTGATTACCATCACTTTTAAAATGTTTAATTTGTCTCTCCATTTTTACAGCCTGAGATCTTTACTTTAGATCTTTACTTGTCATCTATCTATGATTGAAAAAATATTATTGGTTTCCTCTCTGTGCCAGACTTTTAGCAGGTCTCTCCTCAATCTTTTTGTCTCTGGCTTGAGCTCACTCAGTGTTTCCCACAGAACATGATCTCTAAGCCTCTGACCATACTTACTGCACCCCTGTGAATTCTCTGCAGCCTGTACATTTTCTCAAATGAGGGAACAAAAATTGTCAGAGACCTTTTCTATGCCTAAGAGAGAATGAAGGATAGTCACACTCTCTTAACTGTTTATTTTGCCATTAAAATATGTTTATTGAAGCAATATATGACCAGGGAGTTCAAATCTTAGCACTGTTTTGTGCAAGTAAAACCTGATTCAAACAAAATTAATCATCTCCTGGGTTTGTAGGTCTTTCCTTGGAAGACCAATTCGCAGCTTGGAAGAGAAAAAGAAAGCTGGAGATGAGAAAGAGTAAAGGTGTGTATAAATATTATTTCTGTCCAGTTTGTGTTGGATAAATCCTTGTTAATCAAACCTTATGATCTTGATCCTCTGATAATTATTTATGAATGTGATATATTTAATTATTTGAATATAGCAGCTTGAAATGCTAGCTGAGGCTTCTGCTTGATAAGCTAGGAATTATCAGGACCTTCAGGTCCTTCTCCGCAGAGCTTCTTTCCAGCCGGTCAGCTAATGATTTTATTATGACTTTCTCCATTTTTTGGTACTCCTCTCAAGATCCCTTTAGAGACCATGGGAAAAAGCAACAGGTGTGGTTTGTCTGATGTATTTCAGATTTCTATTCTGAGCAAGATAACTGTGTCCTATAATTGCCTGCTTCTTTCCTTTGGACAAAATGGTACCTTGGGGTTAGAAGCTAAGATGTAAATGTCTAGATGAATCCAAATAATTAAAATACACTGCTGAAAGGCATGTAAGCTGGCCAGAGCTGTGAACCTGAGTTCCTCCCCACCAAAGGGATTTCAATAATATTCTTGTCTGAAGACTCGTTTGGACTTTATGAAATATCTTAATTCTCATTATGTTTGAATCGTTCTGGAAATGTTTATATCTGCAATGAAACCTATTTTCTTGGAAAGTAAACCCATTTTAAAAGGACAAAGCCTAGTAAAATATGCATGGCACCCACTTTACCCCACCCAACTTTAAGATCTAAGTTAATGCACTTTGTGAAGAGCTTTTACTTTTTCCTAAGGAAAAAGACTTTGTACTAACAAATATAGCAAATTGTTCATCATGACACTCACAGGCCTTGGGTCTGCATGAAGTTAGGCACAGTGTACTAATGGGTGTATTCATTTGCCACTACCTCTCCTTGGTAAGGAATTGGGAGGCTGCCTTTGAATTTCTGTCGTGCCTCGTCATTTCCCTTTATGATGAGTGGCAGCCTCTTTAAATGACCAGACCTACTGAGGTTACAGTAGACCTGTTTCTCACTGCCTTTTGCCAAGATCTCCTCGTTAGAGCAAAGAATAAGGATCAGAGAAAGAAAGGGAACCAGATGTCTTCAAAGCTTTAGTGTCTCATGTTGCCTTTAACCTTCACAAGCTGGAATTACATCAAAGATTACAAACAGGCTAGTGAGTGCCCTTCTGTTGCCCTGTATACTAATAATTTTATCACCATGACAGCTGTTCTTTCCGTAGGCACTGTGAGCATGGCTGCTGCTCCTGACAAAGTGTGGCACTTTGTCAACCTGCCGGGCTTGCCAGCTTCCACTGAGATTCCAAATGTAAATCAGTGGGAACCTCTGAAGTAGCAAATTCATTTGGTTTATGGACATCATTTATTATCAATCATGTTCCTTCCTGAAGTTCTGAGTATGGTGGCTCAGAAGGACTGTTAAAGTTTTTGTGAGAAAAGTATATTGTCTCTATACTTACACACTTGCCCCCCTTGTTACTCTTGTTGCAGAGTTTCTGGAGAAGATGGTCTTCCTTGGAGCTGAGAGGTTAAGGGATCTGGGAGTGTAACATCATATTTCTCCTCTTTCACTTCCACTGGAATAAACGGGCAGTACTTTGCTGTACTCTGTGGTTTTGGTTTTTATCTGCCCAGCTGCATGCAGTCACAGAAATCAAAAACCAGGCTTGTAATAGCTTCAGTGCTGTGCAAGCAAACAGCTAAGAAGTTGTCTCTGCTTTAAAGAGTTGAGAGCATTTTGAGCTGTAGTAATATGCACCAAACAGATGTGGAACCATTCATGTGTATGTGTGTGTAAACTAACACTGTTTCATACACTTAGAAAGGCAAAAATTTGTCTTTTATATTGTTTTATTTATGCCTCTGCAGAGCCTGAGCTGTCCCAATCAAAACTGGGGACTCCCTGTGTTGTGAACTACAAATACAAACAAAAATAGGCTGTCCCTGCTGCAAACAGCTCAGTCTGAAAAGTCAAAACAAACACAAAGTAGATGAAGAGAAAAGAGGTGATACCAGAAGTAAAATGACATTCACAGTAAGACACATCTTAGTAAGGTTTTGCAAAACAGCCCAGGCCCCACTCTAAATGAGTCTGCGTCTCTACCTCCCATAGTGGAATAAAGTCTTTGATTGGTAGCCAATTATGAAGGTCAATAATTTATATGAGAAATGCAGGCATAAGAATCTGTTCTTTTCTCCTGTGCTGTTTCAAACTGCCACCTGTTCATGCTTCCTACCTTTCCTGTCTCCTTTACTTCTGTTTTTTCCCAGTGGAAGAAACAGCTATGTTTTCCCGTTACTGCTGCTGATGTATTTCTTTGGAAATAAAATCCATACAATTCAGCAAAACCAAACTAGTAAAGAACAGCAGCAGACTTATTGAATGATGAATTGGTGGTTCTGTGTATGTTTTTCTTCTAGCACTCATGAGATATTTCATCTCTGTCATAGACTTTCAGACATTATCTCTGGTACAGCTCAAGTGAAGTCCCAGGTCCTGAAAGATGAGGAGGCCTGGGAGACTTGATAACTCACAGAAAAGCCACTGGTCACTTTGCCAGAGACGGTGAAGTGATTTTCAATAGTAAGGTTCATATTCTAAGCAGATTAGACCATTTTATTTAGGTTCTTTAAAAAATATTCCCCCAGCTCACTACAAGCACAGCAGCCAATTAGAGTGTCCCCAAGTGCTCCTGAATCTCAGTGTTGCTGAATAATGAATTGTTTACACTGCAGTTAAATGGAATTTAAGATCATACATTTTAGTGGTCTAGAGTAATTTTTTTCAAGATATCAAGAGTTTTTATTAATGAATTCTCTCCTTTTTAAGGAAAACTGTGGATTTTTAAACAGTATATTTGGATTAGAGAAATTGATTTTGCCATCTGAAAATTTTGCGTAATCCTATTTCAGCTGAAAATTTTAGATGAAAGCATTTCAAATAGAGGTTTTATGGATTATTCTGGTCTGTGTGAAATTCTATCATTTCAGTGTCTTCTGAGGAAAAAAAAATTGAAAATGTAGGAAATTTCTGGTTTATGAATTCTATTTTTAAAACAATTATAATTTCTATGTTTCTTGTATAAATGGTTTTAACTCTGTATTTCTAAATCATGTAACACAATCAGCATTTAAGCAACACTTCCACTGATTTCGCATATTGAGAATATCAATGTATTGAAAAATTTTGCTTTGGTTACTTTTGTCACTAAATCTGTCTAACTTCACTGATAGAAATACTCCTGGATTCCATCAGTCATGAAAATTTCACTGTATTTTTGTTCACCCTTGTGTCTAAGTATACAGAAGAGTGTCTAGAACAAAAGAGTGATCCATGAGGATTAGAGAGAGATTTCTTTTCTTTATTCTACTGGCATTAGCCTATTGCTCATAAAGAAAAGAGTTGTTTTCCCTTTTTGTCTGAAACGGGAATACAGTGTATTTGGCAACATGCTGTGCTTCTGCAAGATACAGAACCCTCGTAGTGAGTGTATTAACTAGGGCTTCACTTAAACAATGTTCTGGTAACAAGACATTAACAAGGACTAACAGTTTTATGAGCTATCCTGCCCCAGCCAATTACATGTAGCAGCTTTGGCACAGATAATGACATAGATTCGTGAGTGGGAGTTTACAGTTCCATTAAAGGTCTAAAAGGGTTCACTAGTCCAAGCTGGTTTTCTTTGAAAATATCTGAATTATACAACAAATGCAGAAGAAAGATCAGTTATTAATAACTGTCTTGAAAAATTAAAACAAAACTATGAAATGATAACTGTACAGCTATGTACAAAATGTAAAGAAGCCATTCAGATGCAACTTGCTGAATGATGCAGTTAGGACAATTTTCTTTTAAGTTTCTTGATAATCTACATTTTTCCTTGAGAGTCTCAGTTCCTGGAGTCACAGGATTACACAAACTTCACAGCCACTATGGATAAAGAGAAAATTTCTAGTCCTTGAGTTTAAGGACTACAAGAGTTGGAGCCTATAAACTGTGATATGTCGAGGAGCAGAAGGCAAAATGAAAGACTTAAGCATAATTTATTTACATCTAATATATAGCATTTCATAAATTTCAAAATAATATGCAATTTCTTTTTTAAATTTCATCAGGACTCTCACAGCTGTCACAAGTCTGGAGTGGCAGGTGGTATTTTAGAGCCTGGAAGAAAGCAGAGGATACAATAGACTTGTTTAAAACAGACATGACAAGCCTCTAGCAAGATGTGCTTGCTATATGTCCCTGTATACATTACTAGCATTTTAATACAAAGCAGAGGATTCAATTAAATGGTGCTCTAGGTCTTTGAAGGGAATACAGAATTGATTACTCAAACCATTATGCCTTCAGATATGCATGCTGAATTCCCTTTGTGCCAAATGCACATATAAAGTCCTGAGCACATGGGAATTTTGAGGTTAAATTGCCATAAATATTTATGGATACAAGTAATAAAAGTAGCCTTTCAGATCTTAGATTTCATTCAGGTGATGACTCCAAATGGATATTGCATTTGAAAGCTGGAATTTGATAAAAGAGTATTTTCTCCCATCTTTTACCTCTCTTGTCTTCATTGATTGTGAGCTGTTTGCTGTAAGGGCTGTCTTTTATTAAATAACTCTACATTGCCTAGCAAAATAAAACCTTGACTTTTTTTTCTGAAGTCTCTAAATGCCATTGCAATGCAAATAAATAAGTTAAACATCATTCATTTCTACAGTGAGGACAGCTAGTTCCCTTCACTACAGGAATGACTGAAGGATGTTTATATTAATTAAAGACACTGGAGTTTTCTCTTGGTATAAAATATGTGTGTGTGTGTGTGGGCGTGTTGGAATAAGACCTGTGATAGCATAAGATATTTTTTCTTCTTGCATGAGTAAAAATGAGAACTGAATGGTTAAATGAATGTACCCAGAGTGAAGATGTTCAGGCTGCAGGGATATCTCAGCTTGGGCTCAGACAGAAAACATGTGAATGGTCCCAGTGATAACCCGGAATATTGTTCAATTGACTTGCAGCTCTGTGGGAAAGATTGCTGACTGGTAAATTCAGAGCTGTCTTTGACTCATACAGCTTCCTCAGGTGTGTGACTCCAACCATTCCTCAGATGGTTGAAGAGGTTTCTGATATTTATAGGCAGAATTCATACATTCGCCCTCAAAAACTATTCTTTTTCCTCCTCGGTTATTACCTGAACTGCCTGGTATAAAATAAGCTAAATCCATCCTACTGAAAGTGCTATAGGTTGCTTTTTGAGAGTACATTTTGCATGCACTCTCTGCCAGAGGTGTTTCTGGTGTTGGAATTAACTTACTACTGTATGCACATAATAGTTTCTTTTCATGTTTTTTAATGTGCCATTGAGTTATGGTGCAAGCTAATGAAAAAAATCCACTACACTATTGCTAAGTAAAAGATAATAGATTTTGATAAGCAAGAATGAGGAATGGTCTTTTTTTTTTTTTTTTCCAGTGATCCTTTGTCACATATCTGCCTTTTCTTTAAGTGCCTAGCAGCAAGTGAGAAATTTTTGGCTGTGGATTTATTGCAAGATGTGGACAGGCGAGACATAGCTCAAGGTTTTAATTCAGATTTTTTTTTAATTCCAAAGCTCCTACAATTTATTTGGTCCGCTTGAGTGATCTGCTTCCATCTGAATTAAAATGTTTGTTTTGTACCAGTGAAAGAGAAGGAGTAGAGTAAGAACTCATGACAGAATGCTTGCAACAGCAGGAACTGTCCAGTCAGAGCAGAGTAACCCAAGCTCTAGTTAGGCTACAACACTGACTTAACTCGTCATGCCACATAAGTGCTCCCTTCTTCTGTTGTTTCTGTAGGAGATGAAAATACTGAACTATGTAAATGAGCACAATCCATCAGCTCTACTAGTGAATGTAAGTTTCCCCAAAAACTGGGATTAAGTCAAAAAGCTGCCAACTAAAATTGCTAATTTTGTCATCTTGGAAGGAAATTTATAGAGACACAAAAAGTAAAGCTGGAAAAGATAACAGAAAGTCCCTTAGTTTATCTTACTTTCCTGAGGATTAATTAATATCTACTTAAATTGTTCATGACAGATGTTTGTCTAGACTGTTTTTTAAGTGTTTGAGTATACAGACACTTCTTTCTCCTTATGCAGTTTGTTTAGGATCTTTCTTAAATGATATATTTCAGAATCTTTCTTAATATTGAGACTGACATCCTTCCTGCAATGTAATCCTGTTTCTTCTCATCCTGTGCATAAGTAAAAGAAGTAATTGATGTCATGTGATAACATGTATAGAGATTGCACGTGAGAAAATAAACCATCACTTTGGAATAACTGATGGAGACACATGGGCACTCAGGAATGATTTATTACAGGCTACTGCTTTAATTGTAGTCCTCCTTATGAAAAAGTTATATATAAAAAATTATAATTCAGGGCAAGTTCAAGGGCTGCTGAAATCAGTGGAGTTGTGTTACATTGCCTTTCGTTTTGCTTTGCAGCTGAAAAATGAATTAATTTTCAAAGTAAGAAGTGATTTAATCCTGTCTCCTGGCATGAGAGTGTACCTCTACCATTACACTTGACAATTTTGTCTGGTGTTTTCTAGAAGTTTTTTTAAATTGAATGGGACTTCTTTTTCTTCAAAGGGAGAAGGAGGTTTTCCATTGTTTGAAACCAAAATCAATAACTTACTTTGTCATTAATTTTCTTGAGATCAATAGGTCATTTCTGAATTAAGATGTTATCATAAAAATGTAGACGTGACTGTACACAGCAGGCCTACTTTTCTTGGTCTATGGGTTCCATGTAAGTGTAGCTTCACTGAGCTTTTTCTTTATCTACAGCACCTAAGTAAGCAATGACCTGTAGCACTCCTCCTCACTCCTGTCCTTGATAATCCCAGATACTGGGTGCACATTACAGGGAACAAATGAGCAGAGAAGTCTAATGCAAAGATGACACATTCATGTATACTTTTTCTGACCATACAGACTTGAAATAAGACAGTAATCTGTGCCTCAAAAATCAAAGAGCTGATTCTGCACTGTGCTTCATGATTATTTCCAGAAAAATCTATCCCTCAGTCTTCTATCACAGAAAGGAGTTGATCCTACTCTCTGTTATGTCCCTGACTCAAAATGACATGACCATGTAGCTATGTAAGTGTATGAGATGAGTATGTCACAACCCCAAACTAAATCTCCTGTGACATCAAAGCAGAAGAGAGAGCATTCAGAAACTCAGTAGCAAAGTTATTTTTCAGTGACTCTGTGTTAAACATCCTTGGAAACACCATTTCATTCACATGAGAGGATATCTGATCTCTTGGGAAAAAGTCACAAGTCATTCATGGTGTGTCTTCATCCTTATCCAGCACATGCACAAAGAAAGTTAAATTATTAGAGTCTCTACATAAAATTGGTAGTAGCAGAGCAAATTATCCACTTCAAGAAACCAGCTAGAAAAATATGAAGCTGACAAATCAGAATATGACAGCAAAAAGACTTTCAGTCAGATGTCCCAGAGTAACGAACATAAAGCTATGGAGAGACTGCTCCCTGTATCCATCTTACAAAAAGTATGTGCTTAATGGCTACCTTTTGGCACCATGGTGCTCCTTGATGGCTTCAGTTGTATAAGGATGGGTAATTTAAAAAAGACCACTCTATCTGCAGAGTCCAGAGAGCAGCCTTGATCAGTCTGGAAGGACTACTCAACCAAATGCATTTTATCCTTTGTCTCTGGGCTGAGATATTTTTTCTAAACATTTGCAGTCATCTGCCAAAAGCTATGAGTCCATGAAAAGAGACATATAGATCATCATCTTGGATAAGGCCTTTGTAGAGGAATTTATACAACCACGCAAGGGTAGGAACAATGAGATGACACAGACAAAGATTCACAGGTCGAATCTGCCAGTCTGGCACATTTTCCACCAGCACGAATTTACCCTTCCTCTAAACTCTGAAAGAGTAGCAGTGCATGTGGATGTCTGGAGAGTGCCAAGGAGTGCTAGCAGCTGGAAGGAACTGCAAATTACAATAGTTTTCTTGTAGTCATGTGAAAGTTTGGATTTTCTTGGACTCCCTGTCTCATATCCACCCTTGGCATGTACTCTCTTTGCAATGTGTACGTTACAGGCCTTGGGAACTGCAAAGGTTGCCTTCTAGTGAGTGCTTTTCCGGGTACTGAGCCTGCATGTCTGGCAGCCCATTAGCAGAATTTCATTTTCCTTCCTGTGTGAGCATGCTGAATGAAGCCACTGCTGCTCCTGCACTACTTCCCCTCAGGTGCCAAGCTGCTTCTTGTACCTCAAAATGTTAACAGCTGTTATCCAGGAGCTGCTTAGTAATAGGACTAGCAAAGCCTTGAATTAGTTTCCAATATACTGAATCAAGGAGAAATAAAAACAAAGGAACAAGTGGAATATTTGTTCAGGCTCAGTGAACACGGACTGACTCTTCCCAGGCATTTGGGTCCAGACTCCCAAAAGGATTTAGTACTAACTTCCATTAAAATCAATTTGGATTAACTACTTTTTTAAAAATTCAGACTTTAGAAAGTAAGAACTTCACAGCAAGGATCAATGTTTTCAGACACACTAAATTCAAACAAAGTTGCTGAAGGAAGAGTATTATAACTATAGTTATTGTTGGGGCTGTTACAGAAAATTATTTATGAAGACATCTCTGTAACTGACACAGTGACAGAGCTCTCTCTTGATTTCTTTAATGTCTCATTTGATTTCATATCAATCCCAAGAAAGTCAAAACACATAGATCCACAATGGATAATTTTTTAGGGATATGAAAAGAGAGTGAGAAATAGAAGGGTGGATGTAATCAAAATATTAGAGAAGAAAAATTGCCTTATTTTTCAGAAGACTAAGTATCTGCAGCTATGTAAGCATTAGATGGTCCTGTTGAGAACCCACACTTCCAGTGACATTGATTTTCTAGGATTCAAATGATGTTAAACACTTGGTGTTTCCCTCATTCAGTTCCTGAAGTTTGAAAATCCTCATCACTGTTTTTGGGAAAAGGCTCTGGTAATTCCCAGAGCTGCTGTGTTGTCCATCTGCATATTGGGGCACTGAATAAAAGAAAAATTGTGAGAAAAGCCATGTGTGAACATGGAAGTGTCGGTAAGGCCTAGGCCATGTTTCCATTGCTCTTAGGTAATACTAGAAATACATATGACTGAAAAAATATTTGTCCTGCATTAAATTCAGCTCTGAAGTCTGAGGGGTCCTTCTCACTCTTCTGTACTCAGAGGAAAGGGACTCATATTTTCTCCTGAGTTCTGACATATTCTGAGTGCGAACTGTAACAAAACAGCTGGGCTGGCTCTGAAAGACAGAGAATATCTGCTCTTCTCCTCCAGAGATAAAGCATTCACAAGATAAGAGGAGACAGCAGAATGCGTTCATCTTGTCAAACGACACTTTAACTGGAGTACAACTTCTTAACTGCTGTGTTTGTACAAATTTAGCATATAGAGTGATACTGGCAAGCACTCCTGGAAATTTTCTGAGCTCTTACATGTACAGAATATCTTTATTCTCCCAACATGTTCTTGTGCAATCTCTCTGCAGCAAGAGGCAGATCAAATTTATTTCAATGCTGTGGCTTGAGTCTTTAATTTGCTACAGTGATGGCTAGGTGTGACAGAAGTCACCATCAGTCAGATTTTGTTCCATACAGAGCAATGAGGGCACCACCCTGCAAAAGATCACTGAATCCTTGTCAAGGAGACATTTGAAAAAAAGGCGTGGTGTGGCATGGAGCTTTGGCTGCTTACACAAGTCAAATCTGCTGGAATTGCTATGAGCGTATAAACTCAGATTTGGTTTTCTTCATACTGTTTATATCCTAATCCATTTACAGTCTGTATCCTTAAAGTCATCATGAGCACCTTGCAGTATTTTCTATCTCTCTCTTTACCAGCCGAGACAGCAACACATGCAAATGAAATATAATGGCACAATATTTCAGACAAAACTTCAAAAAAGAGTCAGTGAATACATGCAACCTATTACCACTGCATAAGCCTTTATTCCCTTGGGCAGTTCTATAAATATCAGCCTATTTATTTCTCATTTAGTTCAATGTCACTGAAAGTGAATCAGACCCTTAATATTGTTTCATATATTTATTTATGCTGACCGCTACAGTTATCAGTCTCACTTTCACAGAAAGCCAGGATCTTTGTTACTGCTGGAGCTCTAACATGAGTAAGGCTGAGTCAGGAGGACATTACAAATACCTGGCATCCATATAGCCTGCTTCCTGGCAAGGATCTCGTGGCACCTCTAAACCTTATCTGTCTCTGTAAAACACTGTGGGGTAGATTGATACACAGTGTTAATTAAGGTATATGATCTGTGTAGTCTGTTGATACAAGCCACTTTGTATGCAGTTGTTTAGAAGAGGAAAAAGCCAGTCAGTTGGATGAAATCAGAGCAGTTAAATATTTATTCACATATGTAAAATATAGACAACCCAGCAAACTTACACAGCAGCTGTAAATAACATGCCAAAGAGAAGAGCACCCCTAAATACCTGTGGTTGAAAGGTATCGGTGTACCTGTGAAGCATGAGACAGGGTTTCTGCTTCTTTTTAACAACTAACTGAAAAAAAGCAAGAGCTCTTGGATCAGAGCTTCATAGCATAGATTACAACCCAAACTATCTGTGTACATGACAGAAAGTGTGTTTTCTTCCTAATGGGCTTCAGTCTTTGCTTGGCACATCCTTCAATACGAGGCAGAGAGTGCTGTACTTTGACAGTTTTGGCCTGCTATGAGTTTCATAAGGCAAAGTGTTGCTGAAGAAATAAGATGTTAAATCTAATGCTCTACAGCCCTTAAAAGGGTTCAAAATGCAGGTGTTGTATAAGGAACGGGCTTGACAAGAAATAGGCCTGAAAACTGACAGTAATGTCAGAGGCTGCTCTTTCTGAGGACTGGTTTTGGTAGAGATTTGTGGAGACACAGATCTTGAATAGCCTGGGTGATATATGAGAACCAAGACAGAGAAACACTTCAGCAAGATGCACCGGATTTTAAACTGGTTTCAGACAAAAACTCAGTACATTCCTGTATACTACACTCACACATAGACAGGTGTACACACTCAGAATATTGATATTTCTGCCAATACCTGCATATATCTATAGCTACTTCTGTCATATATCCTCTGTATAACCAACCTCTCAGTTAATACCCTACTTTCTTGACATATCTCTAGAAAAAGAAATGTCTTGGAAATCTGTTAGTCTTTGTTTATTCACACATACAGAATTCCCCATGCCTTAAACTCATTTATGCAAAATATAAGAGCACTTATTCTTTTCTGATCTTCTATTAAAATGGTTCCTCAAATTCTTGCAGTATTTTACTTCTTTTCATAACAAAATATTGACATGACAGGAGACTTTATTTCTTGAAGGCAATTTGTAGAGAAAAGATGCTGCGTCTGTAAGCAAATGAACATTATTTGTTCAATGACTAGTCAAAAGAAAAAAAAAAGAAAGAAGTGGACCTGGTCTGCTGGCTTAAGGATTGTTCTCACTCAAGACCCATTTCCCTAAGTAGTTCTATGTAGTGGTTTTGCAGGTCTTCCCCTATCATCTGCCTCTCTCCAGCACAATTTGTGAGACATTTTGGCTATGGTTGAGACCTCAGGGAAGTGGGTCATGTTACAGTTAGCTCATTTATTCAGAACAGTATCATACATAGTCTTTTGTTCAGCTTTAATAAAATGCAATTATTGCACTGTCTCTCCTTGTGATTAATTCAGACAATGTTTACAGACAAGACGTTCTGCAGATATCTGCTGGTATTGCTGGTATTGCTGCCCAGTGAATTTAACCACGTCCTTCTGCCACTTGTAATTACAGATCCATATCTTCTCTCTCTGTCTCTCTCTCCCCTTTTCCCTTCTAGTTTGTCTGTATAAGCCCAGATTTCAACTGTGATTCCTAATGGGGTGGTGGTGTCTATGCTTGCAGAAAAATTGTCTCCAGCATGAGTTTGGCTGTGCTATTAACTGAATTCAAGAAGCTGATTTGCAGTGAATAGCAATTACAGCATTATTGAGTCTATGAATGTATGAACAATGGAACACTTTCTACTAGAGGGTGGCATTTCTTCTATTAAATATAGTTTAAGTATAACCCTTTATATAGTTCTGTCTCCTGTAACACACTGAGCCTATTGATGGTGATAACTGCTCACAACAGATTATGTTCCCTAGACTCATTTGGGTAGTAACAAATAGAGGTAAGAACAGACTGAGTAAAAGCTTCCTCCAAAAAGCTGGCCAGAAAACCTCTCTCTCTGAACGAGATTTGATGCAAGTATTGCTAGTTGAAATTATCTGGCTGTGAGAAGTTAGACAAGAATGTCAAATGGTATCTTCTTGTCTTTAAAGGCAACAATTTGTAACTGAAAAAAAAAGCTTTTAAAAAGGTATCCATGTGCTACAGTGGGCTCTGTACTAGATATTCTGAAATGCTCTACTTCCCCCACTTGTTCTTTCTTCCTTTTCCAAATACCATTTAGGATTCCTATGTTCAGGCCTGACAGAGCTGTCTCTTTTTTTCAGGTGAGCAGACTCAAATCAGAAAAAAGAAAAAAAGAAGCAGATTTCAACACCAGCAGGTTCTAATACTTTAAAATATTCCATTGACACAAATGAAAGAAAATAGCCCTGCCATTTCATCACAATGAGGCAATTGTCCAATGTTCTCCAGACTCGTACCCCAAAGTATGAGACTGAGAGCCTCTGTCAGTTCCTGGCTTTTAGTACTCCTTAGAGGGATGTGCAAAGGAAGGGTGAATGATCTCTGAACACGTCAGGCAGAAGCCAACTACCATGTGTCCTGGGGTAACTGTACGATAATGTATTCCCTATCATCTGCTTTATGCCCAGACATGAGTCCTGTACCCTTAAGCTAGGTCTGGGATGGGGGGG